>NW_022900947.1:42543162-42590599 GCF_012274545.1 Fukomys damarensis | reverse complement strand
ATTTTTTTTTTTTTTTTTTTTTTTTTTTTTTTGGTACTGGGGATCGAACCCAGGATCTTGTGCTTGGGAGGCAGGCAGCGGCACCACTGAGCCAAATTCATAAGACTTTGAATAGGAAGGAACATCTCCAAATTGATAAAGGATACCTATAAAAACTACTATACTTGATGAAATACTGACTGCTTTAATTCTAATATTGGGAACAAGGCAAGGATGTTTTCTTTTACTATATTATTCTGGCATTGTAGTCAGTGTGATAAGGCTGTGTTCGTCAGCTTTCTGTTGCTGTGACAAAATATCTGAGTATAACAATTTAAAGGAGAGATTTATTTTGGCTCACTGTTTCACAGGTTTCAGCCTTTAGCTGGTTCCATTGTGTTTAGGCCTATAGTGAGGTAAAAGATGACTGCAGGAGGATGTGATGGAAGAAAGCTGCTCACCTTGTGGCAGCCAGGAAACAAAGAAGCAAAGAGCAACAGCAAGGGACCAGGGACAAGATACAGTCCCCATGTGCTGTGACCTGCACAGTGACCTGTCTGAAGCAGGGAGAGTGGTAGGAGACAAGGACGAGATTACTCTTGATAGCTGTGACCAGGTGGAACCATAGCTTGTCAGGCCTCCTGGAGCATCACGCACTCTTTATTTATAGTGGAAGGCAAACAGGAAGAGAAGGCAGGGCAACTAACGCTACATGGCCTAGGCCAAATGTAGTGTGATTGTTTTGGGCGTGTGCAGGAAAGGAACAGGGAAGGACACAATGTAACTGTCTCCCAGGGCTGTGCCATCCAGCGTCTACAGTGTGACCCTGGATACAAAGTCTGTTTGACTCTAATCTATGGAGGAGAAAAGGAGTAGGGAGGAGCGAGGGAGCAGGGAGGAGAAAGAGCAGGGAATAAATAAATGAAGGGCCATCTTCAGGCTTGGCCTGTGGCACCCAAAGTCATGCTTCCCTCACCTACTCCTTTTAAGTTGGCCCCACCTGCTGAGTCTCCTGCACCTCCCAATGATACCTTCAGATTATGAATCCATCAATGCATGAATCCACTGATGAAGTTTGAAGCCCTGTGATCCAGGTACCTTCGAAGGCCCCTCTTCAGAACAGATGAGCCTTTTGCGAGGTATCTGAGACCCAGGCCATACCAAGGAGAAAAGGGAAGGGGGAGAAAAGGAAATTAAAATTAATTGGATCGGTGGAAATAAACACTTATGTGCAGAAAGCCTGATCCAATATATAGAAAATCCTATTGGGAGGTAGGGAGCGGAGGGAATGTCACTGGGATCCCAGATTCTAATACCACAAGGAGCTAGTGACACATCTCAGTTCTTGTGTTTTTGACAGAAAATTTCTGACAAGACCTGTAGGCCATCAAATAGAGTATAGGTAGAGTTTATTGCAAAATGATAGATTTCCAGAGAGGGGCATGCAAAGAAAGCGGGGAGAGAGCAAAGGAGAGAGAACACACTTTCAGGTATGAAGGCAGACAAGTGCCAAGGTGGCAGTTGCACTGAATGAGGTCTCAAGTTACATTTATGTGATTGATTAATGATCTCTTTCAAGGAATCTCCTTTTCTTTCTCCAGGAGCAGTATACCACCCCCAAGTTCACACTCCTTTGATCTACTCCCTTTAACTAGGTCATTGTTCTTTCACAATGAAAATTGGCTGTGTTTACTTTGCTAGGTCTGTTTTGAGTCCTTGAGTTTTCCTTTCCCTGGTCCATGGCCTGGACTTCCTACCACCCTGGACCTTATCAGTGCTCAGAGAAGGCTACCTTCTCTTAAGCTAAGTTTTGAAACCACAAGCTTGTATGGATTTTACCATAGCTAATGGTTATGAAGGTGAAGAAAAAGAATATTTATTACCTTTTGTTTTTCAAGTAGCCCTCAACTACCTGTCTCCAAGCCTGTTAATATCTAACTTTCTGCCTAGCAGGAAGACTACTAGAACTAATAAAAACATTTTTAGCAGATTTGGAGGATGTGAGTTCAATATGCAAAACTCAATTGTGTTTATGAATGTATATTTATTTGTATTTATTAAAACTAAAAGTGAGTAATTTTTAAAAAATAGTATAGAAATAATAAAAGAGGAGTAAGTTTAAAGAAATACAAGATGTAACCAATGAAAATTATAAAACGTTGGTGAAATTTAAGACCTAAATAAATAGATATTTCATTGTTCCTGGATAGGAAGTTTCATACTGTCAAGATTGAGGTTCTAGTGAAAAACTAAAATAGTACTCAAGATCCTAACAGGACAATTAGCAAATAGGAAGAAAAGGACCAAAGGTGTAGGGACAGTGAGAAGAATAGGGAAAGGGGAATAAGGGAAAAGGAAAAAAATACGAGAAAATGTAAAAATGGAATTAAAGTGTTTGAAGGTGGGGAGGGGAGGAGGGGGTGAAAGGAGTATGGGGACAAGGGGAAAAAATGAGAACCAAGACCTGGCATGTAAAGGTACAAGATCCCAGTAATGAATGTAACTGTACTTTCTATCTAGAATGTACCAATAAATTCAATTAAAAAAAAAAAGATTGAGGTTCTCCTCAAATTGATTTATAAATAGAATTAAATGCAATCTTTATCAAAATTCCAGTAGACTTTTTATAGTAATTGGCAAATCAATCCTAAATTTTATATAGAAATGTGCTAGCCAGTCCTAATCCATATAATACATATCAGTCTGCAATTAAAAAGGAATAAACTATTGATTCACATAACACAGATGAATTGCAAAATATGTTGACTATGAAATATATGAAAGAAGCCAAGCCAGGAGACTACATGTGGTGTTATTCCCTTTATATAAAATTCTAGAAATTGCCAGCTGATTGACAGTGACAAATAAATCAGCAGTTTTCTGGACACGGGTTCTGATGGGAAGATTTATAGTGGCACACAGATAATTTTAAGGATGATGGATATTATTATGGTCTGAATGTTTCTGTCCTTCCAGAACTTGTATATTAAAATCTGATTCCCGATGTGTTGGTATTATCTTTGGAAGATAATTAGATCATAAGTATGGGGCCCTTGTGAATGGGATTAGTGTCCTTGTAAAAGAGGCCTAACAGAGATCAATTGTTCCTTCTACATCTGAAAACATTACGAAACGATGCCATCTATGATCCAGGCATGGTGGCGCACACCTATAATCCCAGCATTTGGAAAGCAGGAGGATTGCCATGTGCTCAGGCCAGATTGGGCTACATGGCAGATTCAACACAGTCTTGATTTTCATGTTGGCTCCAATATGAAGTTTTGAACTTAATATTACAATGTTTACTTTTAAGAAGTGAGGGGAAAAATGAAATTTTTTTTAATATACCCATAGGCAACACCAACATTGCTTAGAAGATTTGGATCTCAGCTTGTCAAGTCCACTGTTTTATCAGCCAGTACTTCTCTTCGAGTGTTAGCCCTTGGTGGGGAACCATTCCCATCACTGACTGTACTCAAAAGCTGGATAGGAAAAGGAAATAAAACGCAAATATTTAATATTTATGGTATCACAGAAGTATCAAGTTGGGCAACCTTTTATAGGATTCCCGAGAAGATTCTTAACTCTACTTTCAAGTAAGTAGAGAGGGAAGTGATCATATTTTTCTAGGATCTTAATGTTAACAGTGGGACTTTTTTACTTTGTTTGGTGGGGGATTGAACCAGGGCCTTGCAGGCTGGCATATACTCTACTACTGAGCTTTACATCCAGCCTAATAGAGTTTTGCAGGCACTGATGTCATAATTTAAGAAACATTATTTTTTCTAGTTTTTTTAAGTTGAAAGTTTAGAACCTTTCTTATTATAAATGGTGCTAAGATCGTTCTAGAAGCTTTTGTTACTAAATCATAAAAACACATGATAGTCATTTTACCTAACATTTTCTGTTTGGCAGTCTTTGTATTATACCGTAACAAACTTTCCCACCCTTTGGTACAGTGTGATTTAAATACACTGAGAAATACTTGTAAAAGTTTAAGTCGGCTTTGGGTTGTGTTTTTCACAGATGTGAATTTCCTGTGCAACTAGGATTTCCGCTGCTCGGAACTGTCGTTGAAGTCAGAGATACAAATGGTTTCACAGTTCAAGAAGGCAATGGCCAAGTATTTTTAGGTTGTTTCACATTTGTTGACCTGAATGACTATTTTCAAGAGAAAAAATTGATGTGTTTGTTTTATCATTTTCCTTATTTACTTTGTTAGTGTGCATTTCAGTGACAGTATTTAATCAATCTCATAGTCATGAAACATTTAATAAGTTACTGTAATTATCTCATATAATGTCTAATACTCTAATAAACTTAATTTAGAAACTAATGGACCATTATATTTATAGACAGTTATATTTAGTTAATCTAAAAGTTTTAAGAAATCACACGTTTTAAATACGTTTGTGGAGTTACTGTGTCTGAATTTATCTAATATCATTTAAAAGTGAATTCCGTCTTCAGATTTTGAGACTTGGTAACTGAAATGTTGGAGATATTCTGGATTTGATGGGGTTTAATATATGTTCCTTTTTTTTTAAAGTTAACATCAATGTTTCTGTCTTTGGAAGGTGGTAAAAACAGAGTGTGTTTTCTTGATGATGAAGTGACAGTACCCCTTGGCACAATGCGAGCCACAGGAGACTTTGTGACTCTGAAAGGTGGAGAGATCTTTTTCCTGGGACGGAAGGACAGTCAGATCAAACGTCATGGCAAACGTCTTAATATTGAACTTGTTCAACAGGTGCAGCTATTTAGAGTTTAAATACCTATTAGTATATGTAGGCATTAGAGGCAGCCACCATGAAATTTCTATGCCAGATTCTCATCTCTATTATAACCAAGGTTTATATATTCATGATGAATTACAATAACAGGTAGATATAACTCAATGTGCTTTTACTCACAGAATGAAGATTTGGTTGCTTTTTGTTTGCTTTTGGGGGTTTTTTTGGTACCGGGGATAGAACTTGGGTCCTTGTGCTTGGAAGGCAGGTGGTGGCACCACTGAGCTAAATCCCAAGCCCCTTCTGGTTGCTTTTTAAATAAGTGGCAAAATGGATTTTGAGATCTGTGAAAATGAATTGTTTTATTTGCTTTAGGATGTGTTGTTTTTGAGAAATATTAACCCTGTGTGCTAGTAATGCTACCAAACAATTTTTAACAAATCACTAGTATATACCAAAATTTAAATTAACTGTACTGGGTTTATGCATAACAAATGAGCATTTGGAAAGTTCACTTTTAAATATCCTCATTTGCAAATTGGGATAATCTCTCTTACAGACTGCTGAAGAACTTCAGCAAGTGGAATCTTGTGCAGTTACATGGTATAATCAGGAAAAATTAATTCTGTTCATAGTATCCAAAGATGATGTAGTAAAAGATGACATCTTTAAAGAACTGCAGAAACGTCTTCCAAATCATGCCATCCCAGATGAGCTTGTGTTGATTGATACTCTGCCATTTACATCTCATGGTAAAATAATTTCAAGCAGATATGTTCAGTGCTGGATGCCACTGATTGTATTTATAAGTAGTTTAATGGCCACATGTATTTATTATAAATGATGCTAGCATTTATTGCAGTAGACCCTTTGTTAAATGCTGTGTGTAATTAACTCATTTAATGTTCAGAAAACTCTCTGGATAGGTATTTTATTCCTATATACAGAGGAGGAAAATAAAACTTAGACAAGTGAGGTAATTTTCTCAAAATCACTTTCCTAGTTAGAAGTTATATTAGGGTTTTCCAGAGAAACAGAACTAATACTTAGATAGATATATGAAAAGGAAATTTAATGCTGTGCTCAGACAGTTGCCGAGGCTGACAAGTCCCATGCTCTGTCTGCAGGAAAGCTGATGGTATAATTTAGTCTGAGTTTATTGGGCAGCCAGTGATGTAAATCCCAGAGATGACATGAGATGTCACAGGTCAAACACTGAGGCAGGGAAAGGTGAATTCCTCCTCCCACTGCCATTTGTTCTTTTGGCGTCCTCACGGGATTGGATGATACCCAGGCACTGTGATGGGGTAGGGGCACAGGCTCCTTCCTGAGCTCACTGATTCATAGGCTACTTTCATCCTGAAGTACCTTCTGAGACATGCCCAGAAACAGTGTTTAATCTGGTTACCATGGCCCACTTAAGTTGACACATAAAATTAGCCATCACTGTGGTAGAGTTGACATTCTCCCCAATACCATTAGGCTCCAAAATCTATACTCTTAGTCACCACATTATATTGCCTTCTCAATTTCATATTTATTTTGCATATAGTTCAAAATGTAGTAATCATTCAGTTAACAGTAATTGCTTAGCTTCACATGAATTTTTTGTTTTTTGAGACAGGATCTCACTGTGTAGTCCAGGCTGGCCTTGAACTTGCAGTGACCTCCCTGCCTTAGCCTCCCGAGTGCTGAGATTTTAGATGTGCATCACCAGGCAAAATGATCATTTCTTTAGCTCTTCATGTTAGATACACACTAGCTCCTCCTTTCCTCTTATCTATTACTACAGTCTTGGTGCTTTGGATCTTTTTCACTACATTGTTGGTAGCTTTGGATTTTTTCTTCATAATTGATTACGTATGATGTCTAAGCTTTACAGTGAAAAATATGTGTGACATAAAAATTTGTGTGACTAAAGAAGAATGTGTTTGGCTGATGAAAATATAAAGGCTCTGGGGTGAAATTTTAGATGTTATTGTAAAACACTTATTCTTTTTCCTTTAAGGCAAAGTTGATGTCTCTGAGTTAAACAAGATATATTTAGACTATGTAAACTTGAAGACAGAGAATAAATTTGAAGGAAAAGAGGATCTTTGGGAAAAATTACAGTGTTTGTGGAAGGTACAATTTTTGAAATACAAATTCATTTTTGTAAAGAGTTCATTTGAGGGAATATCAGCGTCTTAATCTGATAAAAATGTTATTGCTATGCAGGTGTCAGATAGTATTGGTTCATTTATTTAGTTTGTATTGAAATAAAGGCTCAGTTCTCTACTGCAAGATTAGATTAAGCTCCAGCAAAGAAATATGTATCTTTGAGGAGTGAAAAGCATGAGTTAAAGAGAGGGGGAAAAAGGCACAGGTTGAGGGAGAGAGGAGGGAGGAGAGAGTAAAGGAAATAAAAAAGATTAAGACGAGATATGTATATATCCCCACCATGAGTGGATTCTTATGCATTGCAGACGTGTGCCAATAAAAAAAAAGGCACATGTAGACAAAGGCTGTCTTGACATAGTTTTCCCTGAGAGGGACAGTGAGTATAGTGATGCTTTTGTCAGAGCTGTGAAGCAGCCATACCTTGCTATGCCATAATCCGTTATCTGCTCTGGAACTTTCAGTGACAACATATGTGTTTCTGCTTAAGGGAAATTTTTTTTCTATGTATGTTTCAATAGTCAAATAGCTTTTCTTAAAATATAGTTTTTTTTTCCTAAAAGGTTCTTAAAAGAGAATGTATTTGTTTAGTTTTGTCTATAAAATTAGAGACTATCAGGTTAAAAGTCATACCTACTTTATTTTTAGATTCTTGTCATTTTGATTTACATGAAGTAGATAAGGATAAATATTCTCACATCAGTATCAGCTATTAGTATCTTGTGGGCTTTATAATTAGTAAATCAGAAGTTTTTGTATCTCCATTCTTTATTTTATAGGTAGAAAAACTGCTCTAAAGGAATATATGTTTTGCAGTTTTAGAGAGATTTTATGATTAAATTGGTAGCATAGTAATGATGTACTTTAGTGCAAGTATAAAGAAAGTGATTTTATTATTACTTTTTTATAGGGTGGGGATCAAACTTAGGGCCTTTGCATATGCTAGGCAAGTGGTTTACCTCTGAGCTCTATGCCCAGCCCCATTTTGTTTTATATGTCCATATCTTTAATGCACTTATGATTATCTCTATACATTACTTTGGTTTGGGGCCTTCACCGAATTTTTCCTTTCTCTGTCTCTAGTCTATTCTGAGTCTCCCAGAAGATTTGTTGAAGGTTCCTGATGAGTCACTTTTCTTAAATAATGGTGGAGATTCCCTAAAGTCCATACGGCTTCTCAGTGAGATTGAACAACTTGTTGGTACACCAGTACCAGGCCTTCTCGAAATTATTCTCAAAAGTTCCATTTTAGAGATTTATAATTACATCCTTCAAACAGTGTTTGCAGTTGAAGACCCGACATTCACCAAGACTTATGCCACCAAAAGGAAACTCAGTGACACTGATGAAGAGGAAGCCAGTGGAAAATCTTTACATCAGAAGTCTGCCTGGCCTTTCAGTAACAAAGAGATATATGCTTTTATTTCACTCAGCAGAGGGAGTCAGATTTTGTCTGTGAATACTTCTACATCTTTAACTGAGTTAGGACATCATCCTTTAGCCCATTCCCCTGATTTAATTTCACAGACTGACATTAAAAATTTGAAAAGCTTAAATCCTCCACCTGTCATTAAGAAGTCAAAAGGTCCAAACTGTGTTAAAAAAGTTTTTGAAGAGGGGAACCTTGTTACAAAGGCTGAGAAAATGGAGATATGTGTGAGGTGGAGGTCAGACACAGGCAAATGTGTAGACGCCTCCCCTCTGGTTGTCATACCAGCTGGTGATGATTCATCTATAACTGTGTACATTGGCTCGCATTCCCACAGAATGAAGGCAGTTGATTTATGCTCTGGGAAGGTGAAATGGGAACAGATTTTGGGAGATCGAATTGAGTCATCAGCATGTGTTTCTATGTGTGGAAACTTTATTGTAGTGGGTAAGTTTTAAATTTGAGGCTTGTAGAGTTAAATTGAATTATCATAGAATAATGCTGTTAGGACAAAGTTAAGTTTTAAAAATACCTATGTATGGTGGTTTTGGTTGCTGTCAAAGAATAGTAGTTAACTCAGTTTTGATTAACTGTGCGCCTTGTGGTCAGAGCACTGGATTTGGACCTAGCCTTATTGTTATCACAAGCTTTGTGACCTTTGTGAAGTTGCTAGATTTTTTAGAACTTCCATTTTCTCATGAGTAAAGTGGAAACAAACAAATAAAAGTTGCTGTATTGCATTATCCCAAAACCTAATTACCCAGGAGGACAAACATTTACCATCTCACAGTTTCTGTGGGTCAGGAGTTTAGGAGCAGTTTAGCTGGCCATTCTGGCTTAGGGGCTCATGCTTCTGTAACTAGGTGAAGGCTTTACTTGGCCTGGAAAATCCGCTTTCCAAGATGGCTCATTCATATCACTGTTAACAGAAATTCTCAGTTCATTGCTGGTTCTTGGCAAGAATCTTTGGGTTTTGCCACTGGAGCCTCTGGGTTGGCTGCTACAGTGCCTTCCCAGTATGACAGTATCTTCCCGGAGTGGTGGGTGGCCCTAGAGTACTTGAGGAGCACAGTACCTTTTATGCCCTGAGCTCTTGACTTGTATGCCTTCATTTTTGCTTCATTCTTTTCAGTAGAAGTATATCAGTATGACCAGTACACATTGAAGGGGAGATAAATTAGGCCCCGCCTCTTGAAAAGAAGAGCAACAAAGAATTTGTAGACCTATTTTAAAACCACAATCATCAAAGAGATTTTAGAATTAGGTGAGATAATTGCTTTTGAATCCATGAGTACATTTCCAGGCACTTAACTCCCCCCCACCTTTGGTACTGGGGATTGAACCTAGGGGACATTGTACCACTGAACTATATTCCAAGCCTTTTTTATTTTTTAGTTTGTGACAAGGTCTCACTGAGTTGTTCAGGTGAGCCGTCTTAACCTCCCTCAGTGGGATTACAAGTGTGCACCATCCTACCTGGCACAGAGAGTCCATAAGTGTTGGCTACTAGCTGCTGCTCATTTTCATTAAGCTATATGACTTTTACATAGGAATATTGGGGTCCTGAATGTAATGTCTCTGCCTGATTATCACTCTATTTCCCCATCTAAGTTTCACTTTCTATGGCCGCAGAATCTGTTTATCAAAGCTTTTTAGACTGAGTGCCTAGGAATGTATCTTCCTACTTGTGCTACCCTAGCTGGGATCCACTTGAATCTGAATTTGATGACCATGGGAGAGAGTGGAGACAAATGAAGTTGCCCTAAATAGCCATTCTCAGAACCTGCTTCCTCTGATCTATATGCATCCTGGGGACAGGAGGATTTGTAGATTTTTATTCCTTCCAACTAGGCTTTTGGACTTAGAAGACAGCAATTTGGGGAAAGCAGCTGAGTGTAGTTAAGAACATAGGCTGTAGAGCTTGACTTCATAGATTTAAGTCCTGGTTCTGTCATTTCTTTTTGAACCCAGGCCCTTTACACTGAGTATTTTAAAGCCCTTTTAATTGTTTTTCATTTTGAGAGAGGGTTTCCCTAAATAGCTAAGTTGCTCAGGCTGGGCTTGAACTTGAAATTCTCCTGCCTCAACTTTCCAAAGTGTTGGATTATGGGCATGTGCTACCATGCCTGGCTATATTGCATACTAACTTTGTAATTTTGCTGTAGTAATTTAACCTCTCTGTGTTTTTGTGACATCAGTAAAGTATGAATATATTAGCATTTGCTTCACTGTGAGGATTAAATGAATTAATAGATACAAAATAGTTAGATGAGCACTGTAAGATGGTGCATGCCTATAATCCAAGCACTCAGGAGGCTGAGGCAGGAGGATTGTGAATATGAGGCCATACTGGGTTACTTAGCATATTCAAGTCCAGCCTAGATTACATAGTGAGACACTGTCTCAAAAAACAAAAACAAAAATCTTTAGCACCTTAAGGAGTAAGTGCTCAGGGAACATTGACTGTTATTGTTAGCGTTTCTTGAACACCTTCTATGCTTTGAACATCTGTCTATGTTGTAGTATTGATATATAACCCTGGAAATAAATGAATTCACATTCTGCAGAATAACCTGAGGCCCGGTGATGCTGGGCTGCTTGCCCAATACCGGCCGTAATGAAATTTGACTTGGCTCTGTCAAAACTTCTCTGCCTCAGTGTGCTTTGTTTTTCCTGGAAGCTCTTTATAATACAGTGCTTAGGAAAACTCAGATGTCATCACTGAGTAGGATTTTTACACAGGTGGCTTCTATGTTCCTTATTTATATGGCTGAAAATTAAGTCAGATGAGTGAGCCTAAGTTCTTATGAAGTGCATTGAATATATACTGTCATGATTTAGGTTGAGCAGTTATTTTCTAGGGACGCATCTAAACCTTATCTTTTATATTTTGTTTCTTTGTAGGCTGTTATAATGGACTAGTTTATGTTCTGAAAAGTAATAGTGGAGAAAAGTACTGGATGTTTACTACTGAGGACACTGTCAAAAGCTCAGCAACTGCAGACCCGACCACAGGACTCATTTACATTGGATCTCATGACCAGCGCGTGTATGCTTTAGATATTTATGTAAGAATTTACCTTGTCACTCTCACACCATAAGCATAGAAGAGTGAGAAACTGCCGGGTACTGTGGAGTCTAGGGAACAGGTGGTTACTGTTGCCAAGGTCAGCATTTGGAAAGAAGGGTGAATTAAGTTTTAATATCTTAAGACTTTTTAAACTTCTTATCAAATTTACCACAAGTAACTTTTCAAAAGTAAAGAATTTAGAATTACTATCCTGACAACAGAAAAACATCACAAAAATATCAGTACGATATTTTAAGACCTGATTACATAAAAATATAAAAATTTATTTATGGACTATAAAGGAAACAAGCTGGGAAAAATTTGGAAATAACTGTAAAAAGGCTAAAGCTCATTTATACTTAAAAGTGTTATAGGTGTTAGTATTTATAAATATAAATGAAAATAAAGAGCAAATGCAAATTAAGATAAGTACAAAAACTTACGTATAAAATAAGGGACATAAACAATACTTTATGAGGACATGGTTAGCAAATGTATGTAAATGTTTCATAAATTAGGAGACAGAGAAACAGAAAGATTGGAAAAAATGTTGGAATGATAACATTAATGCTGATGAGAGTAGTTGGAAGTTGTAACTGTTGAGGCCTCTTGGGAAAACAGTTTGGCCTTAGGTAACAATTTCATTTTCTTTAATTCTGTAAAATTTTTTTCCTAGGATTCTGTCCTAGCAAAATAATCAGAAACACAGACAAACACATTTACCAAGCTGTGTATTTCTAATACACAGTGATCTCTGGTGTGAATAAACTATAATAGTACATAAGATCCTAATGATATAATAGACAATGTGAATTAAGAAGAAAGGGGCTAAAGGTGTAGGGAAAGTGGGTAGGGTAGGGGAAAGCTAATAAGGGAAAAGAAAAAAATATGAGAAAATGAAACAATGGAAATGAAGTGTTTGAAGGGGGAACGGGAGGAGGGGTGAAGGGAGGGCAGGGACAAGGGGAAAAAATGAGAACCAAGACCTGTCATGTAGAGGTACAAGATCTCAGTGATGAATGTAACTGTACTGTATACCTAAAGTGTACCCATAAACTCAATGAGGAAAAAAAAAATCTTTTGGGACCAGTAAAACCAGTAATTGTTGGTTCCAAATGATGGTAGAGAAATAAATTATTTTATATTTATGTGGGATTTTGTTTTGTTTTGTTTTGTTCCGGGAATTGAACTCAGGACTTGACACTTGCCAGGCAGGCATAGCACCACTGAGCTAAATCCCCTGCCCCTATGTGGGATATTGTACATTCAACTTATGTTAAAGTTATTTTACAAAATAAAAACGAGAAAAACATGATACCAAATTAAACATTGACCATGATTTCAACTATATTAAATGGTATACCTGAAAAAAAGCAAAAGATGCTAAAATTTTAAAAGTATCTTTAAATTTTGTCCTTTATTTAGTCTTTATACTAACTTGATTCTCCCTAGTGGGTATGTATTTTATAGTAAAGTTAAAATTCTCTGTAGGAAGCATAGATTTATTAACCACCAGCAAAACCCAGTTAATTTGCATTTGTATTTGCAGAAAAAGAAGTGTGTTTGGAAGATACAATGTGAAGGAGCTGTCTTTTCTTCTCCTTGTTTGAGCCTGAATCCACATCATTTGTATTGTGCTACCCTGAGAGGTCTCTTACTGGCTGTAGATCCTGTAAGAATAAAATTATTGTATTGATTTTACTACCTGTGTTTTAAAAAAATTTTATGTTTGCTTTGGATTTGAAATGTTTGAGCAGTTTTCAATTAGGTCTAATTTATTTATGACAACCAGAATTCATTAAAAATGATCAACCAAGGGCCAGGGATTTAACTCAGTGGTTCTGCCACCTGCCTCGCGAGCACAAAGACCAGAGTTCGATCCCCAGTGCCAAAAAAAAAAAAAAAATGATCAACATTAAGTCCAGAAAGATGAGAAAATCTGAATTGATATGTGTGTTTTCTAACTTATTTTTAAAATTTTAACATGGGCCAGGGATATTGCTCAGTGGTGCCGTGCCTGCCTGGCGAGTATAGGTCCTGTGTTCAATCCCTGGTACCAGGGAGGAAAAATGTAAGACAGAATTTTTATAATAATTTTAAAACCTTATTGTTCATTGTAAGGATAGATTTTTTTCCCCATATTTAATGCTTGTTTCTTCATTATACAGCTAGGTCTTATATGCTAGTTTTTAGCCTTTTTGCAAGTTTTTATCCTAGTTTTTTCATATATGCTAGCTCCTTTTAATGTCAGCATGCCACTGTGGCAGTTTCTGAGGTTCTGCCTCTGCCTTAGGAGATTTGTGAGTTTGTTTTAAAAATGACAGTTGACTAATGGAATACTTTTAAATGCTGTGAATTGTTTTTTGCCCATGACAGGCTACTGGGAACACAATTTGGAAACATTCCTGTGGAAAACCTCTCTTCTCTTCCCCTCGGTGTTGCCGACAGTACATTTGTATTGGCTGTGTTGACGGGAACTTACTCTGCTTTACTCACTCGGGAGAGCAGGTACAAAGATCTCATTCTGTTTTACACATCTTTCTTTGTTTTTTTCTTACAGCTGTCTTCTTGAATTCTAGGATTACAGGGATTACTTGGCATGCACCACCATGCCCAGCTTTACATATCTTTCTTAAAGGCGTAGTAGATGATTGATGGTGAACTAAAATTTCAAACATCATTATTCAGCTGATTGTATTGCGACTAGTTCAGTTTTTTCATCATGGTTCTCTTATTGTTTAAATGATAATGTACTGGGTTTGAGATTTCTACCCAAGCACTATTCTACTTTTGCCATCTCTTTCCCCATTTTTAAAATCTTAGTAGTGTTTCCCAATTCTGTGGTAACTTTTGTGGAAGTTACAAAAGTTGAAAGGCATAGCTAATGTTTCTAAAAGTATACATTTATTTAGTGTAATTGTTTTATGTGTTTTATATATTTTTGGCCTGTTAGTCTGAATGTTAATCTGTTTGGTAATTAATTTGATAAAGACTTACACAATAAATAAATCTGATTCTGGAAAAAAAAGTTAAAAACAGGGAAGGGGATAAAAGAATTGAGGTGTGTTATGTATATGTGTCAATCTTCCTCAATAAATGTAGTCATTATGTACTGCAAACATGTACTAATAAAAAATTTTTTATAAGTTGGAAGAAGCCTTTTCCTTTTAACAAGAAAACCAAAATCTTGTGCAACCAGCATTCCCTTGTTCAGAGGCCCTGTTCCTCAATTTCATGTCTAACAAACAGAGTAGTATTCTGGCTTACATTACCTCTTTCCTTGGCAACGCATTCTCTTCTTCTATAAGTAGCTATAGGTAACTATCATTTCCAGACATTTATGGCCATGGGCTCAATTTAGGTGATCATCTTGTGGGTTGAGTGCCTTGGCTCCTCCTACAGAATTAGACCATTGATAGCTAGGCTTGATTCTGGAACCTTTTTATTGTATATTCACCCTTCATAGCTGGTGGTTCCTTTTGCTATGTGCAACAGTCCTTTGTGTTGAAATCTTATCTTTTAATATTTTTTATGTACAAGATAGTTTGAATATGTTTTTACCTGTGATTCTTGAAAAACAAGAGATGCATAGCACATGCTGTGACTCCCCCTTTTTTTAATTGGATAAGCCATAGGAAAATGAAAATGATTTTATACAAGTCAGAGATAGAATTTAGATTCCAAATTATATCTGTGAATATAACACGGTTTCCCTCCCCATGCTGCTATTACTCAGCATGTGGAAATAATACTTTAAACTTAGGTCTTTTGTTCCTCCCATGTGTCTTAAGAATTTTGGCCAACAGGTTAGTCTGTATAGTAGCTTTGGAATAAGGAAATAATGTATATCCACAGGGCAGACACACAACTTACAGCTTTTTTCTTTAAAGCGCTCATTTAAATTATAGCACATAATTTTTTCTTTTAGCCTATTTATTTCCTTCTCCCAACATTTGGAGATGAGAGTAAGATGCAAATTTCAATAAGATACTTTGAAAAACTCCACAGGCCATCTGTGAATCATTGTCTCTGAACATATAAGGAATAAGTTTTGATTGGGTTCACAGTTGTGCTTCGTAATATTATACATAACAAGCAGTCATGTAGTACTAATGCTCCAGTGTGTTTTGTCTGTGGACTTTACCACTGGGATAGAACTCTAATACACAGGAACTACTTTTCAAAAGCAGCCATTTTTTTTCTTTATGATATTAAAGAATTGAACTCAGAGCCTTGCATGTGCTGGAAAAGCTATGCAAATACATGCGTTGTCCAGGAGCCATTGTTTTCTGTAGGTGTAGTTACCAAATAGCCTACATATCTTACATTTATATGAAAAACCTTCATAAAGCTAAAATATAAAGGAGAATTGTTGCAATGAGCTGAGTGAATTATTTTTGCTTTAATTTCCCTTTACAGGTTTGGCAGTACTCTACCAGTGGACCAATCTTTTCTTCCCCATGTATCTTAGCATCAGAGCAAGAAATATTTTTTGGGTCCCACGATTGCTTTATCTACTGTTGTAACATGAAAGGACACCTTCAGTGGAAATTTGAAACTACTTCAAGGGTTTATGCAACACCATTTGCTTTTCATAACCACAATTCTAACAGTGAACTGTTGCTGGCAGCAGCATCTACTGATGGAAAATTATGGATCTTGGGATCTGAGAGTGGACAGTTACAAAGTGTATATGAACTTCCTGGAGAAATCTTTTCTTCTCCTGTCATCTGGGAATCGTTGCTCATTATTGGATGTAGAAATAATTATATTTACTGTTTGGATTTACTAATTAGCAATCAAAAATAATCAAGTATAGTCCCTGATTGTATTTGTACTATCTGTAAGATGTTTTTTAAAAATTTACCATTACAGAGCATGCAGATAGTCTTATTTTATATTAGAGTTTATATTTTGGTTAATACATTTGATTATATTTTTATAGAGAACCACCACATTTTATTTCTTGTAGGAAGAGCAAAATTTTTAGGTGAGAACAAAACAGATCAATGTATTCAACAGTGCTTTCTTTTAGGTGTAATGGTTAATTTTATGTTTAAAAATTTTTTTTTTTTTTTTGTGCTGGGGATCGAACTCTGGTCCTTGTACTTGCAAAGCAGGTGGTGGAACCACTGAATTAACTCCTGGCCCCTGTTTTAAAAAATTTAAGTGAAAAAAATAATTTGTTTCTAAGAGATGCTGCTGTAGTTAGAATGTCCCATCAAAATTCGTGTTGAAACTTAATCCTCGTTGTGAGGTATTAAAAAGGTAAAAACTTTATCCAGCTGTGGTATTTGGATGTGAGGTAGGATGTTGAGAGAAGGTTAAATCAGGCCACAGGGCAGGGCCCTCATCCAATGGCTGTGGCTTTGTAGAAAGAGAAGCAGAGACTAGAGATGTTTTGTCTCACCTCATGATGCCCTGATCCACTTTGAGACTCTGCAGAGTCCCTACTAGCAAAGAGGACTTCACCAGATGTGACCCTATGACCTCCAGCTCAGCCATTAGAACTATAGGCCAAATAAGCTTATTTTCTTTGTAAATTAGTCTGTAGTATTCAGTTATAGCAACAGAAAATGGACTGAGGGAGATGCCCAGATAGCTTGGTAAAAGTTTCTGGGTATACCTGTGAATATGTTTCTAGAACAGATTAATTTAACCTTTAGATTTGAATCAGCAGCCACCACCTCTCTCTGCTTCTCAAACTTGCACATTGTATCAGGGTTATTCCTGGTATGGAGGCCTTTAGGCCTGGAATAAATTGAGTTGTATCAGGTTGCAAGCAGCCAGTGGTGGGACTTCTTATCCTTCATAATCAGGTAAGTCAATTCTTGTAATCTGTAACCTCTTTTATATATGTATCTCATTATGTTTCTCTGGGTTTAGAACCCACATTAGTGACACATTTATTTTTAAATGTAGATAGAGACAGAACAGTTTCAAGTTGATAGTTGAAGCTGATATGTGGGTTTTAGTTGTTGCTGGATTTATAGCTCAAGCCCTCTTCCCCAAATTGGTGAAGACACAGCTGCTGCCCTTGAAGTTATAAGTGCTCAATTTATGGCCACCACCATTAATCCGGGGCACTGTTCCCCATCACGGCCATCACGGGCCTCACTACCAGGCTTATTCACAGTTCCCCATCTTTGGGTCAGTTGCTCCCAGTTCATTCTCTTCCCACTGAAAGTGAAATTGGTTCCACACCTATACAGGAAAGCACGTAAGCGTTTCATCTGTGGTGAGAAGTGGGAGCTGCCTCCCACCAAGATCCTTGGGTTGGACAGTCCTCAAACACAGGCATTTTAGGTGCTGTCTGTCCAAAAAGAATGACCTATCCCCACCTTTCAGGTTGGTGCATCTTAAGCCTTACTGTACATATTCGTTACCTGGAGTTCTTGCTATAAGATGCACATCTGGGTTGAAGAAGGCTGGGCAGGGGTGTCCTGCTGAGCCACATTGGAGCCTGAGGCAAAAGGAAAAATCAGTAATACTGATCTTGTCTTTAAAGTTTTAATCTTTCAGCTGGGCGTGGTGGTGCACACCTGTAATCGCAGCACTCAGGAGGCTGAGGCAGGAGGATCACTGAGTTCAAGAGACCAGCCTGGTCTACATAGGGAGTACCAGGTCAGTGTCAACTACATAGACTGTGTCTCAACAAAAACAAAAATTTTAATCTTTCATCCATCATGGAATTTTTTGCAGTAGTTTTGATTTTTAAAATATTGCATTAAAATAATATTGTCCTGATTATTGATGTTTCCATAGCTGAGGCAAGTGCCTTGCACACTTCGCTTTTTTCAGCCTGGTCCAGCTGGGCAGTCAGCCTAAGCCACGTGCATCCAGGCTCTCTGTGGCGCTGATGCTGCTGTCACTAGCCTGTACTGTCAGGAGGCTGTAGGACTGTTTTCTCAGACCATTCAGTTCCAGTTTAAGATTGAGATAAACGTTTGTCTCTTTGTTCATTTTTTTCCTCTAATACTTACTGAAAAGTATAATAAATTACCATATAAAAAACTTTATATGCTGTTCACACAAAGCTGTGTAAATGTGAGACCACTTGTAGTCATTGAAATTAGTAAAAATTTCAACTTAAAAAGGAGATTTTCATCAATGCCAAGGATCTTGTTGGTATTTTTTATTGAAAGATCTTTTCCCCTCAGTAATGGACATTTTACATTAAAACTTTATACAACCAAAAATCTTAAAATAATATTAAAGTCACACTAAGGTATTTTCATTAAGTCTCTACTAATGTTACTGTTGGTAGAAATATTGCAAGACACTTGTAGCTAATGTTTCTGCTTTAAAATAAGCAATTAAACGTCACAAGAAGAGACAATGAATGCATACTATACATTTGCAGATAACTGGCTAAAATGATAATAGTAATGTTTAAGAAACAATTGCACTTGAAAAAAATTTTAAAGTAAACAAAAAACTCTAGTTTTTAGTTTTTTTATATTGTAAGCCTATGAACAATGGTTAATATGTAACTTTGCCAGAAGTTTAAATTTTTTAAAAAAGTACGTATCTAACATAACATTCATTTTAAAAAGAAAAGACTAACTTGAACTTAGTGTTTTTACAGAATTTCCCCATATTTTGTTGCTCAGAAAAGATTGCAGCACAACCAAAGCAAAATAACACTTCATTGGTATTTAGTGCAAATTTGGGATGGATTTGTAAATGAAATGCTAAACATGTACCTTCAGAAGTTGGTAGAAGTACTGCAACTGCCCTTTCCTCAGTAGACTCTTTTAAAAACTTTTGATTTTTTGGGGGTGGTGGTGGGGGTAGGGACTGAACTCAGGGGCCGCTGAGTGTATATCCCCACCCTTTAAAATTTTTATGTTGCAAGCTCTTGCTAAGTTGTCCAGGCTGGCCTTAAACTTATCTTCCTGACTCTGCCTTCAGAAGAGCAGGTGTGCCACCATGCCTGGCCGAAGGAACATAATTTGTATGGTCTAGTTAGTACCTGAGCCAGTACACACCTGATTCTTGTACCATTCTTTAATGATCTTGTTTCCTCACCTGTTCCCTGCCAATACAGTGTAAAGCTGATAGGATAAAAGAAAAAAGTCCATTTGGAAGAATTACCATAGTACTGTAACTCCAGGGCTACAGGTGAAAAGATTGCCATTAAAAAGTGTCATATTAGTGAGGAAAACACTGAACTAACAAATGCCTACCTATAAGATTTAAAAATGAACATCAGTGTTGAAAACGTGCAGTGGATATTGTTTCCAATAGCAATAAAGATACTACATTGATTATTAAACCCAACTTGCAAGAATACAGTTATCCACTTGACCACACATGCCAGCTGCTACAGTAAAGCTGAGCCATTGTTTCTAGAAAGAATATGGTAAATAACTTTTCTGTCATTAAGGAAATGACAGCATAACGTCACACTGCATATTGAATAAAGAAATGAATACTATAAAATGTGTTTTTGTAAGAGAAAAAGATGTAATTTGCCCTTCACTAGGCCAAAAAATTGCACCTATATTTGGGAGTAAGAATCCAGGAAAAGGAAATATGCCCATACTATACATACAAAGTTATGTGCTAGCAGTATGTAGGGATTTGCTGGTATGTCTGTTTCATGTAAAGCAAATTTAGGGAAATAAAAGTAAATGTGGCTTTGAAACTGCCAAGTCCCTTCTTTGAATGCATATGTGTATGACAAGGCCACTTAAAACTCAGATTTTTTTTAAAGGTAGCAAGGTGAATGCTTTAAATTATAAATGCTACTTAAAATTTGACTCTAAATTTGAATTACTCGATTAGAGTCTGAGTACAAAGGCTGTAGATCTTGACTTCCTGTTTTCTCTAAAGACCCAAGGGAATTTCCAGAGACATACAATGTCAATAGCCTGTTACACTGTGTTTGCGTGGGTTTTTGTTTTGTTTTTTTCCCCATCTTTTGCTTCTGTGGGTAAATGATCCTCCCCTCAGAGTCTGGGAAACTAGAATGCCCTAGAATCAGTGTGTCCAAAGGGTCTGAACCCTCAGGACAGACCAGAGTGAATCTGAAGAGTGTCTGCCAGCAGGTGCTCCCCTGGCGCTGTTCCCACAGCACCGTGTCAGTAGGCCTAGGATGCAGCCTGGACATCTGGAGAACCAGTGCACTAGATGGAAAGTCTTCAAGACAGAGAGGGCACTTTTATAACTCTGATACAGAATTTTCTTTCTTTACCATATTGGAGAAATATGTCCCCTAGGAGCCAACTGGGCCAAATGGACACTTTGATCACACTGTGCATCCAGTGTGGTGGAAGTGTGAATGTCCCAGCTTCTGGGTGGGCAAATTATAAAAAGCAGACAGAGGCACAGAGCTGGGAGCCAGACTCTTCCTTGTGATTCCTAGTGACTGGCTACATTCAGAAGATAGCATTCTTGTTCTCTATATGTGATCCTATACTGTAGAGAGGGTAGACATACCCAAATATTTGTAATGGCAAATGCTTCGGAAAGAAGAAACCAGGAGAATCAAAAACCTTCACAAAGATTGGCAAAAGTACATGTTCTGAAGGGCAGGTGGGGGTGCCTCTGGCGGGGCTAGGGGGATGGGTGCAGCAGGCTCTCGGGAGGAGCTCAGTTTGCAGATCTGACTTCACGTGGTCCCTTGGACAGAATTGTCTCTAGATCTAAGGGAGCTCAAGGCACCAGGACCTAGGGTTGTGCAAATACACTCTTTACAATGAACACCACCAGTTCTGTTTCTAAACATTACTTGAGCGTCTATAAAACATGCTTCTTTCACCTAGCTTGCTTTCTTCATATAAAAAAATAAATAAATAAAAAGGGCAAGAGAGGAGCCAAGAACTGGCACTAGGAATGGATGAGTCGCTCTATTTAATAATCTGTGGACAGTCGCTCCAGGCCTTTGCTTTCCTTTTGGCCAAAGCCAGCCAGGCCGGTTCTGTAGACACAGGGGCAGCATCGGGGGTGGAGAATCTCTTGGGGACTTCTTTCACCAGTGGTGCCGGGGGAGCTGAATCCGAGATTTCCACTGGATTGGGGTATAAAGGCAAAGTGTTAGGCTTTTTTTAATTAACAGAAATTGCATACTTGTGTATAACATGTTTTTAAATAAGTGTACATTGTAGAATGGCTAAATCAAGCTAATTAACATGTACTGCTTCACAAGATTATCGTGTTTGTCCTGAGAACATTTAAAATTCAGCACTTTTCAAGAATACAGTCTTGGTTAACTGTTGTCATCCTATTGTGCCATACATTTCTTGAACTCATTCATCTTATCCAACTGAAGTTGGGCATCCTTTAGCCAACCTTTCATCACCCCAACTCTAGAACCACATTTTGATTTACTATCAGAAATAAGAGATTCAAAATGGGGAAAACCCAGTGAAATACATGACAGGTAAAGTTTCCGGGCAGGTTCAGTGAGATCTAGGAAAAGCAAGTTTAGTTTATGACTGTTTCATACAGAACAACAGTGACTACAGCGCAGCTGGTTCTCACTTCAGTTTCTAGAAGCCTAGCACGAAAAAAGAATTTCAGGCACATTTTGTGACTACAGTCATATGACTTATCCATGCCATAAAGAAAAAGATCAGCCAGCACTTTGGGTCTATCAAGGTGGAGAGGTTATCTCTACTAGGTATCTCCTACACTAAGCATCCTTGGTTCCTCCACCTGAGCCCCACAGAACCTGCCAGCTCTTGTGATTTGTAGTCTGGTAACTCATTTGAATCACAGTGCTTTCTTTACAGGCCTCTGTGAGAAGTGAGTGTCCTCCTAGAACTCAGGAGACTGAAAAGACAAACACTTCAAAACAGGTACTTTTCTTAGGAAGCTGGAGCCACTTTGATAGCAATAACCATTTCACATTATGAATGGGGTCACAAGGCAGCCTGTGGCCTCTGATGGTGTGCTAGCTATTTCACTGAAGGAAAAAAAACATGTCCTGAGAAACTTGTAACCAAAGGTAAGCAGAGATGGGCCAGCTCCTACCTGTCACAGATGTTGGAAGGGTGTTGGCCTTTTGCAGCTGTTCTCTTCGCTCAAGCCGGGACACGGCTGTCTCATGCTTTTCCTCCAGCTGAATGGTGGACTTGTGCAGGGAACCTGCTCTCCTGACACTGCTGCTACCAGGCTGTGGGCTAATGCCGGCCTGGGTGGGCAGAAACAGGAGGCATTTTCTCAACCTGACACAGACAGACTGACCTTGTAGCTGTGGGGTTTTCACAATCAGTGCTGGCCTTCTCCCAGAGGAAGGGCTGACTGCACTGGTGAGCTGTGTGCTCAGCCCATCCTCCAGTGAGGGAGTAGTCAGTGCCAGTGCCCCCAGGACAAAGTTCATTTCTCAAGAAAGCCCCAGTAAACTGAGAAATCTGGCCACAGGAACAAGGCTCTGGATTTCTATTCTGCCCACTGCTTTAAATCATTTATTTCTCATAGATATTAGTGTTCTCTTATCCAAGAAGGATATATTCTAAGACCCCACAGGATCCTGAAACCATAGATAGTACTAAACCCTACATAAGCTATGCTTTGTCCTTACCTTAGATCTTAGCAACCTCTGCATAGGATATTTTTCCTTTCTTTACTAAGTCAATAACTTTTACCTTTTTACAGTTTACAGTCTCTCTTGGGTTATCTGATTCACGGTTCTGCTTTGGGGGCCGTTGTTAAAGTAGAGGTTACCTGTACACAAGCAGTGTGTGTGATACTGTGACTGTCAGTCTAATGACCAAGACCATTACAGGGTGGGTGGTGTGGAGAGTGGACACATGTAAGAGAGAATATATGTCCTGGAGGGATGCAGTGGGGCAGCAGGAGATTCCACCACATGACTCAGAACACAATTTAAAATGTATGGACTGTCTCTGAAATTTTCTATCCAATGCCTCTGGATCATGGTTGACCTTGGGTAACTGAAACCATGGAAAGTGAAAACTTAGACTGGAGAGGCTGCCCTATCTGGTGCTCTGTGTGGATCACTACTGTAAATTCACCACGGATTATGCAAATCAAGTTCACCTAAAAGCATAGTAAAACCACATTGAATTTCATAATGAAAATATGTGCTTGATTTAAAGGCAAGTTGATTTATTTACTCTTCTGTCTTTCATAAACTCCCATCACCACCATTTAGCTTTTTTTTTTTTTAAATCAATCTTTGTGACCTAAAATAGGTAAGTTTCGGACAGAAAAATGAAAGTTGAAAAGCAGGGTACCCACATTTTCTTTGGAGAGCTTTTCTGCCTGTTTGGCCTCTCGGGCCTGTTTCCTCTCCTCTCGCGTTGCTTGCTGCTCACGGAACCCCTTCTGCTTCTGTAGTGCTAATGTTATCCACAGTGGCTGGGCAGTTTCCACTTTCTCCATAAGTTTGGAGCCGTCCAGAGAGTGCCTGCTCTGAAGCACTGGCTTCTCTGCAGGAGGAGACAGAGGGGTCTGCTGTGAACTTAACAGACTTGTGTCAGTTCCTTGCTGTTTAAACTGGCAACATGTTATTAGTAAGTTTAAGAAACAGTCCTTCCTGACACAAAAATGTGCCCATGCCTAAGGGACTCCACTGGGTGGGAAGGTGAGGTGACATCACTGATCAAGAGAAAACCAAGGGAATTTCTCTCCTTTAGAAATGGAAGATGTTACTTTGTAGGAAAATAAAATCTCCAGTGTCATAAAATCTCATTCCCATGAGAGAGCCAGGCAGTTATGTGGTTCACTAGTGTGCTTTTAACTTAACTGCTTTAATGAGATTGATTTTTAGCATTGGAAGCCTCCCCACCAACAACCTATGTGGAACCCCAGTGTTTGAAAGTCAAAAAAGAGACACTGCTCTGTCTAATGGGGCTGCTAGGGGCAGCAAGGCTCAGGAACACAGTTAGAAAGCCAATTTTGGTTTGGAGCCCTCATTTGGTACATGGAGTGGTGGGGGCCAAAACAAGCAAGTGTGCACACCAGCTACCACCACTTAACACACAAGCAGAGGCTGCATCCTCTGGCTTAGGCTTCCAGGCTCTGTAACCACCTCACAGATGGCTGGGATTGCAGCAATTACAGGACTCTGAAATGGAGCAGACATGGCTTTGATTTTACATGACTTTAGAAAAGCTGTTTAACCTCCCAAAGCTTTAGTTTTCTAAGCTATAAAGTAAGGATAATAATGGCACACACTTTATCAAGTTGCCATGGAAACCCAGACAGGGCAGTTATCAGAATGTTTAGGATAGTGCTGGCATATATTAATCATTCTACAAAAGTAAGCTGTAATTATGTTTATGGGACAAAAGTCCCCATCTTTCAAGAAAAATTTATGCACTTACAGAAATAATCTTTACTTTATTAAATTATTTACTATCTCAAAAGAAAAGGGCTCACTGTGGTCTTGCTCTTTTTAAATCCAACCAAGGTTTATACCTTGATATTCCAGAGTCTTAACATTGGGGTTTGCAGTCACTTGGATTTGTTACTGTACTCCAGATGAAGAGAAAGGCCACGTACCACGTACCAAAACAAGTTTGAGTCAGGAATTGAAGTGGGGAGAAAAAGGTAGATTCTCATAATTTTCTTTTGCAGTGCCAGGGGTGGAACACAGGGCCTTGCATATCTAGGCAAACACTCTACCAAGGAGCTACGCCCCAAGCCTCTGCTTAATTTTCTAATTAGTTCTATAATGCTATACAAAAGATTGTGAACTGGGCCTTGTAATATCACTAAATATCAAATAAAGATCCCTGCACGACCTGACTCAAGAAAGAACCAACACATTTTTTAAGGATTTAAAAAAAAAAAATTGAAGGGAATTTTTTATTACTCTTCAGCTAACCAGAAAATAAAATATTTCATACCTGAAGCGTCAGCTGTACTAAGAAGCTTTATATAGAGCTAAATTAATGAATCTGGCTTTCACTCCGGGCACTATAACACTTTATTTTAAAAAAAATTCTTTTTGAGACAGGGTCTCACTATATAGTGAAGTTTGGCCTGAACTTGTAATCCTCCTGCCTCAGCCTCCAGAGTACCTGAGATTACAGATGTGTGCCACTATGCCTGGCTTACTTCCACAGAAAGCCATTATGTAAAAGATGATTTTATACTAAATATTCAGTCTGAACTGGCTTGGAGGGTGGTCATAAAAGCAACCTGCCAGTTTTCTGCCAACCACTTCGACAGGTGTGTATCAGGGTCAAAATGCCTTTAACAGCTGCGATGTGACCAACATCCAGCAGAAGGTGGAAGGCAGAGGTCTGGGATAGTCATTTGGAGACCCCACTCATTCTGGACTGCCTGGGGCCAACCGGTGAGGACTAGCTTGCCTCGTGGGCACTTGTGCAAACACCCTCCCCACTCTCTGGCCTTCTGACTGTGCCAGTCCTTGGATCCACTCTGCAGAGTCACAGGTGGTCATACAGGGCATTTTTCTGAGCTCCAGAATTTGAACACCTTCAAAGAAAGGGCAGAGGGAACCTGTAGTAGAACTTTGTAGAGTTGAACTCTACAGGAGGTCAGGGAGCTCAATTTGGGCCTTGTAGCCCAAAATCAGCCTGAATCTCAGGGGTCTCCCATTGGCTAGCTGAGATCAAAGGACTTAGTTCTGCACATGGCTGCGCACACTGTATACTATGACAGCAGAGATATAGTCTGAAAGAGGCCCTTCAAATTTTTTCTTCTTTCTTTTCATTCCACTCTGCAAATTCTTTTTTTTTTTGTTGTTGTTGTTCTTTTTTCCAACGCAGTCTTTTGCTCCCCCATATTATTCCTCATCTCCCTTTCTGTTCCTGCCCTAAATTGGATTTCTTTTATCATGTTTTTCTTTCTTTATGTTCTTTTCTCTCATTTTCCTTCACTCAAAGGTCAGTAGTTTCAAAGGAAAGTGAGCCCCTATTACTGCTGTTATATTCTTGTCCTTATTCCTACACTCTGTACTTCACTTTTGACTTCAACAGTTTCCTAAAGTTTGTATGGTCATCCTACGTCCCCTGGCATCACTTGAAACTTTCTCTATTTCTTTTACTTATCTACTCCTCTCATCCAAACTCTTGTCTAAGCCCTTTCTAAATGGTAAAGTTGGTGTATTGAAGAGTTTATTGACTACAAACATATTTTGGGCTGCTCCTCAATTTTAACTTAATTCACACATGGTTTAAAGGTTATAGATTCATTAATCTAAGTTCTTCTTGATCCTTTTGTGTTGCTGATTTTATCAACTGGGCTAAAGGGTTGTGACATTTAATGAGCTGTCTTCTCTGATATGAAAATGAGAATGTTTATGAGTCAAAAGCTAAAGCGCAACTATATCAGGAAGATTTAAGAAATAACCCAGGAATTAAACCAAGGAAAACCCAACAACAAAAGCAAAACTGAGAAAACATTTAAGCAAGACACAAAGACAGACTTCCAATTCACAAATGGCAAACAATAGGGCAAATGAGTTTGAAAAATCTGACAATGAACCACCAGCACACCCTGAACTCATAGCACAGGAAGTAACAAAACAGATCTAGAAAAATTCAAAACAGAAATAGTTTCCCAGATAACTACAGAGATGGTGAGCAAAATGAAAAGTCATGGTTAGAGACTCTAGAAAAGAAACTGACAAAAAAATAGATGAGCTCAGGACCATGATAGAAGCCATGAAGGCCCAGCATAAGAAAGAAATGGAAACAATGAATGCCCAATATAGGAAAGAAATGGAATCCATAAAACAGATTCAAACAGATATCCAGATTAAAAGCTATTGAAAGTGTTTGCAGCAGAATAAAAGAATGTGAAGATAGAGTCTCAGATATAAGAAGGTAGGATTGCACTCAGTGACTGTGAAAAGAGAGGTCTCAAAATTAGTAAGGGATCATGAGAAATCAATGATACCAAGATAATGCCAAGAAGAGTAACATAAGACTGATAGGAATCCATGAAGTAGTCATACAAATGACTTTAAAAAGCTGTTCACAGAATTAATGACAGAAATCTTCCCAAACGGGAAGAATTTGACATACAGATAAGTGAGGCATATAGGACTGCAACTAGCCATGATAAAAAACCAACCTATACCTAGACATATAATCAAGATCCCAGAAACCCAACAGAAAAACAAAATACTACAAGCAGTAAAAGAAAAGAAACAAATCACATGCAAAGGAAAGCCCATCAGAATCACAGCAGGCTTTCAACAGAAACCCTCAGGTCAAGGAGAGCCTGGAGTGAGGTATTCTAAGCCCTAAAAGAAAACAACCTCTAACCTAGACTGATGTATCCTGCAAAACTGTCTTTCAAAATGGATGGGGAAATAAGATACTTCCATGACAAAGAACACCTGAGAAACTTCATGAATACCAAACAAGCACTACAAGGAATTCTAAACAATATCCTAGAAAAAGACAATGAAGGTGACAACACCATGAGGCCCAACAGACCAAATCAAATAGGAAAGGCAAGAAATTAAAAGGAGAGGGGGGAAAAAGTAAAGTCAACAAAAGGACAATAACATGACAATAATAAGTCAGTACATATCAGTTATAACTATCAATGTCAATGGCTCAATTCACCGAGAAATAGACTAGTAGAATGAATTCAGAAGCAAAATCCAACAATATGTTGTATACAAGAAACACACCTATGCAAAAAAGAAGCCCATAGACTGAAAGTAAAAGGATGGAAAACAGTTCTCCATGCAACAGGAGCCCAGAAAAAAGCAGAGGTAGCAATCTTATTTGCAGACAAAGTAAATTTCAAATCAAAACTGATTAAGAGAGACAAAGAAGGCCACTACATCCTTGGGAACAATTCAAGAAGAAGAGATAACAATCAAACATACATGCACCAAATATTAATGCCCCCAACTAAATAAAACAAGAAACATGAAAAACCAAATAAGCACTAATACAATTGTAGTGGGAGATCTAAATACCCCACTATCACTAATAGATCATGTAGGCAAAAAATCAACAAAATTCAAGAAATGAACCAAAATTTTGAACATATGGACTTGATGTCTATAGAGTGTTCTGCCCCACAAAATTAGAATATACTTTCAGCTGCACATGGGTCATTTTCCAAGATAGACTACATACTAGCTCATAGAACAGGTTTGAATAAATGCAAAGGAATCAAAGTAATCCCCTGTATACTATCAGATCATAGTGCAGTCAAGCTGGAGATCAATAGCATAAGAAATCATAAGAACTTCACAAACACATGGAAATTGAACAACACTCTCCTGAATAATCAATAGGTCACAGTGGAAATTAAAGAAGAAATTAGCCAGTTTTTACAAATAAATGATAATACCAGTACAACATACAGGAATCTATGGGACACAATGAAAGCAGTTCATGGAAAATTCATAGCATTTAATGCCCACACTAGGAAAACAGAGCAAGCTCAAATAACCTAATGATGAATCTTAGACTCCTAGAAAAAGAAGAGCAAGAAAAACCCAAAGCTTGTAAAAGAAAGAAAATTATAAAGATTAGAGCAGAAATCAATGCAATGGAAACTAAGAAAATGATACAAAAAATAAATGAAGAGTTGGTTTTTTGAAAGAATAAATAAAATTGATAAACCCTTAGCTAACCTTGTCAAAATAAGGAAAGGCTCAGATCCATGCAATTAGGAATGACAAAGGTGAAGTCACAACAGATCCAACAGGAATCCAGATGACCATCAATACCTACTTTGAGAACCTGTACTCTAATAAAATGGAAAACACAGAAGAAATGGCAGATTTCTACATACTTATGAATTAAAAAATTTGAACAAAGAAGGTAAAAAAATTCTAACATCCCAATTACAATCAGTGAAATTGAAAATGTAATTAAAAGTTTACTAGGGGCTGGGGATTTAGCTCAGCGGTTTGGTGGCCTGCCTTGCAAGCACAAGGACCCAAGTTCAATCCCTGGTTAAAAAAAAAGAAAGAAAAAAAGTTTACTAACAAAGAAAAGCCCAGGTCCTAATGGATTCACCACTGAATTGTACAAGACAAGAAGAAGTACTGCCACTACTCCTTAAACTTTTCAATGATACTGAAAGGGAAGCAATACTTCCAAATTCATTCCTGAAAGCAAGCATTACTTTGATTCCCAAAGCAGGGAAAGACCCCAAGAAAGGGAACTACAGGCCAATCTCCTTAATGAATATAGATGCAAAAATCCTTAATAAGATACTAGTGAACAATACAGAGAGTCATAAAAAAGATCATACATCCTGACCAAGTGGGATTTATACCAGGGATACAAGTATGGTTCAACACACACAAGTCAATAAATGTAATACACTATATTAACAGTGTCAAGGACAAAACCATATGAACCTCTCAGTAGATGCAGAAAAAGCATTTGACAAAATTCAATACCCATTCATGAAAAAAGCCCTGCAAAAAATAGAATAGATGGTCTACATCTCAACTTAATAAAGGTTATCTATGAAAAAGCAACAGCCAACATCATATTAAATGGCCAAAAACTGAAAACCTTCATGTCAAAATCAGGAACAAGACAAGGATGCCCACTATCACCATTCCTCTTCAATATAGTTCTGGAAACATTAGCCACAGCAATTAGACAAGAGAGAGAAATTAAAGCAATAAAGGGCCAGGGATTTAGCTCAGTGGTTTGGTGGCCTGCCTTGCAAGTGCAAGGACCTGAGTTCAATCCCCAGTACCCCCCCAAAAAAAATTCAATAAAGGTAGGAAAGGAAGAAGTTAAACTGTCATTGTTTGCGGATGATATGCTCTACATTGAAGACCCCAAAAATCCCACCAAAAGACTTCTAGACTTGATAATTTCAGCAGAATAGCTAAATACAAAGTGAACACTCAAAAATCAATAGCCTTCTTGTACACAAATAACAGACTCACTGAGAGAGAAATTAGGGAAACAATTCCTTTCATAATAGCATCCAAAAAAATGAAGTATTTAGGAATTAATCTAATGAAAGAAGCAAAAGACTTCTACACTGAAAACTACAGCACTCTGAAAAAAGAGATGAAAGAGGCTATAAGAAAATGGAAAAGCCGGGTGTGGTGGCACACTCCTGTGGCACAATCCCAGCACTTGGGAAGCTGAGGCAGGAGGATTGCTGTGAGTTCGAGACCAGCCTGGGCTACATAGTGAGTTGCAGGTCAGTCTCAACTACATAGTGAGACCCTGTCTCAAAAAACCAAAAAAAAAAAAAAAAAAAAAAAAAGGAAAGATATCCCCTGCTCCTGGATAGGAAGAATCAACATAGTGAAAATGGCCATACTACCAAAACTGCTATACAGATTCAGTGCAATCCAGATTGAAATTCCAACACTATATTTCACAGAACTAGAAAAAATAATTGAAAAATTCATTTGGAACCAGAAGAGACCTAGAATAGAAAAAGGCATGTTAGGCAACAGAGACATTGCAGCAGGTATAACAATTCCCAATTTGAAACTATACTACAAAGCCACTGTGATAAAAACAGCATGGTACTGGCAAAGAAACAGATCTGAGGATCAGTGGAACAGATTGGAAGACACAAAAACAAATCCAGATGTACTCAGCTACCTCATGTTTGACAAAGGAGCTGACCATCCTCAATAGAGGAAAGATAGCCTCTTCAATAAATGCTGTTGGAAAAACTGGATCTCAACCTGCCAAAGATTAAAACTAGACCCTTATCTTTTACCATACACTAAATTAAAATCCAAGTGGATTACAGATATAAATATTAAAACAGGAACACTAAACTTGTTGGAAGATAAGTTAGGCAGAACTCTGGAAGACATTGGCATAGGAAAAGACTTTATGAACAAATCCCCAGTAGAACGGGAAGTAGCAGAAAGAAAAACTGGGATCTCATCTTATTAAAAAGCTTCTGCACTGCAAAAGAAACCGGCAACAGAACTAAGAGACAACCTACAATGTGGGAAAAACTTTTTACCGGATGCTCGACAAAGGATTTTTATCTAGAATATATAAAGAACTTAAAACAACCAGCACTCCCAAATATAAAGACCCAATTCAAAAATGGGCATTTGAAATGAACAGACATTTCTCAGACAAAGAAGTAAAAGCATCAAGTAAATATATGAAAAAATGTTCCACATCACTGGTCATTTGAGAGATGCAGATGAAAACAACACTGAGATTCCACCTCACCCCATAAAGAATGGCTGCTGTCAAGAAATCAACCAATAACAAATGTTGGTGGGGTTGTGGGAAGAAAGGAACCCTTCTCCATTGTTGGTGGGAGTGCAGATTGGTGCAGCCACTATGGAAATCAATATGGAGATACCTCAACTAGGATTAGAGGTTCCATTTGACCCAGCCATCCCTCTGCTGGGTATCTTTCAAAAAGAACTAAAAGAATCATATCACAGTGATATGTGTGCACCTATATTTATAACGGCACAGTTTGCAATAGCTAAAACTTGGAAACAGCCCATTTGCCCATCAGTTGGAGACTGGATAAAGATGTGGTTTTTCTAGAAAATGGAATAACTAAAACTCAGCCATAAGAATGAGAAATTAGAGTCATCCATAGGAAAATGAATGCATATTGAGGATATATTCCTAAGTGAAATAAATAAGTCACACATATGTAAATACCATATAGTTTCTCTGGTGTGAAAAACTAATTGTACATAAGATCCTAATGGTATAATTGACAATGTGAAATAGGAAGAAAAGGGCTAAAGGTGTAGGGGAAGTGGGAAGGGTAGGGGAAAGGAAATAAGGGAAAAGAAAAAATATGAGAATGAAAAAATGGAAATAAAGTATTTGTAAATAGGGAAGGGAGGAGGGGATGAAGGGAGGCCACAGGTAAGGTGAAAAATGAGAACCAATATCTGTCATGTAAAGGTACAAGATCCCAATCATGATGATATACAATAACTGTAGTGTATACCTAAAATGTATCAATAAACGCAATGAGAAAGAAATGCCTTTAACATAACTGACTGTCTAATTGACTAAATTTGAAAAAAGAAGCATCTGGGGAATGATGGCAATGCAGTCCTGGCACAGCTGGCTGGGTTGTGAGAGGTACAGAAGTGGGGCAGTTGAGGGATGTTGGTGTGGGCCTTCCTTCATTGCATGGCATTTCCAATCACATAGCCGCATGTGGGCTTTTCATTTCTCAAAAATCAGAATAGAATAAAATTATTCTCTATGACTGCGTGGGAAAACTGCAGAGACCAGAAAGATTCTAACGCTGTCAGTGCCAATTAACATATACCAAACTTAAAAGGTGGTACTGGGAACTGATAAGAAGAATGGCCTTGGACAGGGTTTGGGTCCTCTGGAATTCAGGGACAAGAAAGGGTTCCAAATAATTAAAGAGATTCTCTCAGAGACCATAGGGTGGAAATCAGAGCCAGCTTACAGATAGCTGAGCCCACCTCAGAGAGACGCCAATAGCAGAAACATCTCTACTACAAGGCAGATGTCACTTTGGGACCCTATAAAAGATTTCCTATCATTACTCTGTGAAGCCTGTGGTAGGATCACATGTGAGGCATCAAATATGGGGGGTGTCACACCAAACTATATTTATGGTCAGGGCTTCAGAGCTTTGAAGCTAGACTGGCATTCATCCTGTTGATGGAGAATTTCATACTCCACAGGGTCTACTTTTGCCATTTACTTCCTAAAAGCCATAAAAAACTAAAGACAAATGCTTTTTATAAAAAAGAAATTTAAAAAAAATCAATCAATCTTGGGCCAGCTTTGTATTTCCTTAGGACTTTAGTTTGAATAGAGAACTCTGGAGTCATGGAGAGGACTTTTACAAGAGGCACTAACAACAGTAAGCATAAAGGCCTAATAGGTGTGGCTCACAGTTGAGACCATTAACAGAAGGTTAAAATGGGATTCAGCTGGGGAGGCCCCAAGGCCTTTAACAAGAATCCCTGGCACATGTGCCCACATTCCACAGCACAGGACTATCCATTAGGGACAGCCACCTCTGGTACGTGGAAAAATTAGGATAGGGGCTGAAATTTCTTTGGAAATGATTATTGGAGCACAGTAGGCTCCTGCAACCTCTCTCCACAGGGGAAGAAAAGACAAAAGCCACATGAAAGGGACCCTGCTGAGACCACACCAATGGCCTGATGAGCCTTGGGGCTTCTAGTTGCATCTGGAAACACCTAAAGGTGAGGCAGGTGGTTGGCAATGGCCTGCCAGCAGAGGGAAAAGGGTATATGCTTAAGAATGCCCCTCTGTGGGCATTTCAGCCTGACGTAGGATAACATGGGAGAAGGAGAAACTCATTGGAAAAAGTTTCTATTATTACACTGCAGGGAACGTAGTACTTACTAACCTGAGACCACTATTACAGTGACTTGAAGACTTACAATAAAAAAGGGACTGAAAACAGAACTCTGCAGCTTATGCTATATTACAAATGCCAAGTAAGAAGCACCGGGGGAATTACCCACAGGATAGAAGAGATGATTTCACCTGGGAAAGAACTCTCCATGCTGTCATTACTACTCTAGGGAGTTGAGCCAAGTTGCCCAACTTTTCAGATAGTGCTGTCTGTGTCTATACAGTGGCACTATATTCCCCTACTTGTACACGTGTTCTGAGCATCAAAGGAGCTGCTCAATAAAAGCACTTTGCAGGGGCCAGGGATTTAGCTCAGCGGTTTAGTGGCCTGCCTTGCAAGCTCAAGGACCCGAGTTCAATCCCCCGTATCAAAAAAAATAAAAAATAAAAAAAAAAAAAAAAAAAAAAAAAAAAAAAAAAAAAAAAAAAAAAAAAAAAAGCACTTTGCAGCTGGGCATGGTGGTGCATGCCTGTAATCCTGTTGAGCAGGAGGCTGGGGCAGGAGGATCACAAGTTCAATGCCAGCCTGGGCAACTCAGTAAGAAACCGTCTCAAAATGAAAAAAAAATCGGGGGCAGGGGGTATGATGCAGAGTACTTGTCTAGCATATGTGAGCCCCAGTACTGCAGAGTGAATGAATGAATGCATGAATGCTCAGGGTAAATAAGTGAAGGTCAAAGAAAAGCTGAAATCTACAGAAAAATCTCTCATTTCAGTCAAGGTTTTACAAAACGGAAATGCTTTGTCAATCATAACCTTTTTGGGTGGGGAATTCAAATTGAATTAAAAATTTAGTTTTGATTCAAACTTATTCTCTCATTCTAAACTCAGTCGACAGGAGAACTAGAGCCCATTCAAGTTCCTTTCTTCAAATTCTAGAGCAACTGCAAGTGATTGTTGGAATAACAGGGATGTAGTCACTACCCCCAAATGTGATTTCTTTGACAGGGGATCCAAACATCTGTCTTTTCTATGCACCACAAGTAAGGAATTTCTGAGTGAGCTGCTACAAGTACTGAAAGTCTATACAGATAAACACCTAAGATTGTCACTGCTGCTTTTATTCCCACCAGATGGGCTTGGCAGAGAGCTTGATCTATGTATTGCTCCTTCTGGCCTCAGCCCTAACATGCAGACTTCTTTGTAAAGCAATGGTCACCGAAAGAGAGTGGGTATGCCCTAGGGAATGTACAAGATAACTAATTCATGAGGAAAATTAATATTTTGACTTTATATCTAAAAATAAAAATGAAAATGGTTTTCTAATATTTAATGCCAAGACTACTACTGACATCCTCACTCAGCTGACATAGCTGAAGGCCATGTATAGCAAAGGACATGTTTAAAGGTTTCCTGGGGGGCTGGAAGGGCTATGCTAGGGGATATGCGTGGGACATTAAGAAGACTTGCTTTTAGTTGGTGGGAGGTTCCATATGTGGAATATGCCATCCTCTTTTACTAACTGACCCCTTACAAGATGGACAAATGGTGTAAAAAACTCCACAGATTCCACTTATTACTAATAAGACAAACATCAAAAAATAGCAGAAGTGACAAGCTCCGTGCCTGCCACTTTGTGAAGAAATCAGATCTGACAAGAAGTTTGCCAAAGAAAATAAGAAATGGCACCATGACGTGCAAAGTGGATGTTTATCCACTGCTGTCACAATGAACTGCATTCACCCCAAGTGTACATGATGTCCCAGGGGTCTTAGCTAATGAAGGCACTATATGTATACAACAAATCAATTGGAGGTCTGTGCTTAAAACTTTTATTCTGAAGGGGATAGTAATAATAATAAATTTGTTAGACCTGCCCTAGAGCAAAGGGCTGAAGCTGCACAGGAAAACACCAGTGAACAGTGGCAGAACCCCACATACCCAACCCAAAGCAGGGGACCTTTCTTCCAGGTGTTTTGGTATCAAGAACAATTCAATTAGTAAAGCCTTGATGGCTCCCAATCTGAAAAGTGGGTAAGAAAACAGGGGCAATAATAGTTTAGGGGAGGAAATTACAATAACCAAAGGGTTCTCTCTAAGAGAAAGAAGCAAGCATGAGGGGAGAGGGATGGCAAGCCACAGGGCAGACTAAACTGACAGAGGGACTCTGCAGATACCACGAAAGCTAACAACACAAAAACAAATGTCAAGACTAAAAACAGGCCCCTCATCTGTAGAACCAACAGATGGCACCAGGGAGAATTGGACCTGAAACTGCTAACCACCAAGGCCATCCAGCAAAGCAAGTGAGGCAAGCAACCACTAAAAAAGGGCACCCTAGTCTTATGTCAATGCAAGGAACCAAATCACCAGTTCTCAGGAAACAGCTCTTTACTCTGCAAGAATCATCCTAAACCTAAATACTTAGACAAAAGAGAAGCAACCCCTCCCTAAAGACGTCAGGAAGAATTTCTCTATGAAGCATGAAGCCACAGCCCTTATTTGTCTCTCCTCCTTTCTGCAAAGCAGAAGACAAGAAAGTATTAGATGAGGGCTCTCAAGGGGCACAAAAGCCAATTCAGTAACTACTTAGCTCCCCAAATATTCAACAGGAAGAAACATCAGAAGCAGCCACAGAAAGGGGTGCTTCAAAGTTTCTTTCTGGTAGTGCTTGATAGTGCCAAGCTTGCGGTGAAGCAGGGCTTGAAGAAAAACAAGTTTTTCTTTAGCAGCACCCCCATCACCACCCCTCCTTCCTTCTCCTGTAGGTATAACTCCTTGTTCTGTACAGATAAAATTGGCGACTAAGTCTTGTGAACAAAGTTTATGTCTTCTTGTTCTCACAAGATTAACAAGGCTCTTTTTTTAAGGGTAAATTACAAAACTGTCTGCCCTTGTCCTGTTTCATGTAAACTTGCTTGCTTCATCACTAGAAAGACCAACCCCATTGACTAAATGTATAAAACTGGAATCTTTCCTTTGTTCTCTGTTCTTCCTTTGGACATTGGTTCACTGAGCTGATGTTCACCTAAAACCTGAAATAAATTCTACTGTTTCCCAGTGGCCTCTCCTGTCTCTTGGATTCTGCAATATTTTGGTGACCATGAAGGGACCAAAGAGAACAGATTGGCTGTCTCCTTTGCCTGTGGGCCTGAGGGACTGTGGGCCTGAGCTGTGAGACCTCTGGCACTCCTGGGTGAGACTTCAACTTGGAGATCTTGGAATCAGCCCTCCTGAGGCCAACCCTCCCCCCTCCAGCACAACAGAAACTGTTGGGATTCAGGACAATTGTGGAACAACAGCATGCTACAGGACCACAGTAAGGTTCTGGGGCCAAGAGAAAGCCCCTCCTGTTAGGAAGGGAAGGGAGACTCATCACCTCCCAGGGTATACCAAGTAAAATGACTCAGAGGGAGTTGGATGAAACCTGCAACCCCAAGTAGAACACAAGGGTGGCCTGCAGTGAAAGTTACTATAAAAAATCTCACAAGGGAAGCCCATAACAAGAGTGATTCACAAAGAGAGTGTACCAAGTAATGAGACTGGGGTGGGGGTGGGGGTATCAGACAAACCCACAGCCAGGTTGGAAAAAACTGGAAATGGAGAGGTACATGAGTATATGAGAATAAATAAAATAAAAACAGCTGGGAAAGCATCAGAAAGCATAAAATGCTAAAATGGAGTGCTCCCAACTTCATGAGTCCCAAGGCCAGCACTTGCTCAGTGTGTTGCCTCCAAGCATCTGGAAGAGAAAGCAGCCCAGCCTGGGGCTCAATGATCAAAGTTAAAGAATTGATACCAAATTCTGTCAGGCCTAAAGAGGTTTTACAGGAGGAATCAAAATACAAATTTTAACTAACTGATAAATGTACATTTGGTTTTCAATTTGAGGTGATACTTTTAATTGATGTGCTTAAAACATTTCTTGTGCATTGCAAATTCTTAAATTATAATTACAGGGTGAAGTTGCTCTTTGCATTCTTGGTTTAAGATAAGAACACTGATTCATGGTTACTTAGAGGTCTGTTGGCAGTCAAATTTAAAATGCAACAATCTGAGAAAAAAGAGGAACATATTAAAATCCAAGCAGTTGCAGCCAAGTTTGTTATAAAAGGTTTATAATAAGTGAGATAGAAAAATATTAAGGCTATGAGAGGTATACTTTTGATATGAGAGGGTTTTTTATGATAAAAGTTTTGTCCTGCTAAAAAGATAAAAAGATAATGACAAGACTAGAAAGCTTAACATATGTCAAGGAAAAGCTTGTGGAAGTAATTTATCAAAACAAGTATATACATTTGCTTGTTAGTTTGGTGAAAGCTCATGCTCTTCCTTCTAAAAGTGCCTTGTTGCTCAAAAGACTCAAAAAATATGTATGACTGCTTGTTAGTTTGTGGAGCTCAAGTTATTCCTAAAGCAAAAGGACCTGAGAGAATTATTTGCATCACAACAGAGTAGATATGGAATAAAAGTGTCAAAACCTACCTCCATTAAAATGTATGTTAAAGAACTTTAAAAGAGGCTTTATGCAGGGCTATAAAGCTGACCCCCCCCCCAGAGGTTGACAACTTTGTGAAATAGATTGGCCCTCTTTTGATGTAGGATGGCTGGCAGGGGAAACAACTGAGGACATACACAGGGTGATAACTGGGGATGAAGAATGGCCAGGACGCTCAACAACAAAAGAAAGACAAAACGTGAGGCAAACCAGAGGACCAAAAAGGAAGAAATGTCAGCAGCAGTGCTACAGAGAGAGAGAGGGAGAGAGAGAGAGATCATGAATAGGTGAGGAGAGCACAGACATGGGAAAAACAGGAGCCAAAACAATATGGGATCTGCCAGTCAACTAAAGCCAGACTGTGATCAATATGCATAATGTAAAAAATATGGACACTGGAAAAATAAATTTCCAGAAAATGACAGATGATAAAATTCTAAAACTAGGAGACCACCTGCTAAATGGTATTGCCCCTGGGAAGAAGCACAAGCAGTCCTCAATGGGTTGGCAGGAACTAAAGGTTATAAGGACTGGACCAGACCAGGCTCCATCCCCAAAGACCCCCCAACAGTCTATGGTCACAATGAATGTAGGAGGCCAACTTATGGACTTTATGGTAGACAGTGAAGCCAAGCATTCAGTGGTGGTGCAACCTATTGGGCCTTTATCCAAGAAAAATGTGATTATTGTAGGGGTCTCTGGTGTTGAAAAGGAGACCATTTGGCCAGCCTAAAAGATGTGCTATAGGCAAACAAAAGTCCAACATGAGTACCTGTATCTGTCAAGTTTCCCAGTACCATTTTTACGTAGAAACTTACTGTGAAAGCTAGAGGCTCAAATTACCTTTGGGCCACAAGGAGATATGACTTTAAGCCTGTCTCAAGCAAAAGCCCTGATATTAACCTATACTGTTCCACAAGCAGAAAAATGAAAATTATATTGAGATAAGTCACAAAAGCCAGGAATGGATGAGCTACATGGACTAACAAGTGAGATTCCCGGGGTGTGAGCTGAGGACAACCTGTAAATCACTCGGGCTACCTGTAAATCAAACACTGGTGATAATGGATCTAAAGCTGGGAGCAACTCCAGCTTGAGTTCACCAATAGTCACTCCCCTGGATAGCCATAGAGGGCATTCAAGAATATTTAAAGTGGCTCCTAGAATAAAGAATCCTTGCTAGATGCCAGTCATCCTGGAACACCCAACTCCTACCAGTATGTAAGCCAGGGATGAATGAATATAGACCAGTATAGGATTTACACGCTATAAATCAAGCCACTGTGACAATTTACCCATCAGTGCCAAATCCATGCACACTAATAGGACTTATTCCAGCAAGCACTGCTTGGTTTACCTGCTTAGATTTGAAGGATGCCTTTTTTTTTTCTGTTTGTACCTTGCACTAGTCATCCAGCCCATCTTCCATTTCAATGAAAGGATCCTGTCACAGGAACAAAAAACAATTAACCTGGACTGGGCTTCCCCAGGGTCAAACACTCTTCTACAATCTTTGGAGAAGATCAAATAGACAACAAAAACAGGCTGTCTATGCTTCCTGACCCCTTCCACCCAATGCCAAATAAAAGAGTTTCTGGGGACAACAAGATTCTGCCACATCTGCATTTCAAATTTCTCATTTATTGCTAAGCCCCTATATGAAGCCACAAAGAAAGAGGAAAAAAGGAGTCCCTCCACTAAGAAAACTGACCAACAGAGAACATTTAAATGGATCAAATAAGCTTTGACTTAGGCTCCAGCCTTAAGACTGCCAAATATAACCAAGTCTTTCTTCCTAAATGTCCATGAACAGAAAAGAATGGCCATAAGAGTCTTAACCTGGGTCATATGATCCTAACATCATCCAGTATCAAAATACTTAAGACTCTGTAGCCCTAGGACAATGGCCTCTGTGCTTCAGTGCACTAGCTACCACTGCCCTCCTAATGAAAGAAGCTGACAGGCTGACCTTGAGATAAGAAATGACCATTTGAGTACCATACTCAGTCATAACCTTGATGGACCAGGGACACTATTGGTATTAAGGGCTCCTATGTAAAACTTCCCACATAATTCTAGAGACAACAAACATACTTAATCCAGCTGCCTTGATCCTAGTTTAATCAAGATCTCCCCTTCATGTCTGTGTGGAGATTGTAGATAAAGTATTCTTAAGCCAGGGAACTCTTACAGATTGCCCTCTCAGAGACCCACATGTTAAATATTTCATAGACAGAAGCAGTTTTGTGCAGCAAAGAGTCCAATAGGCAGGATATACAATGGGTCAGACAACAGACCAGCATTCATAGCTGAGACAGTCCAGGAGCTCACATGGCTTCCCAGCAAAGGAGTTGAGGAAAGATGGAATGCATAAAATAGAAAATCAAACAACTGCTAAAAAAAAATAATACTTTCAAAAAACTCACTTGAGATGAGATCAAGTTCTGCCCATGCTCTTTCATGACAAAGAGCACCTGAGGAACTTCATGAATACCAAAGCAGCATTCCAAAAATTTCAAACAATATCCTAAGAAAAGATAATGAGTATCACAACCCCAGGAAACCCAGCAGAATGAATCCATCAGGCACAACAAGAAATTAAATGCAAAGGGGAAGAATCCAACCAAAAAGAAAAAGTCATGACAAGGATAAGCCAATACATATCAGTTATAACCATCGATGTTTTTTTGGTCTCAATTCACCAAATAAAGAAACAGACTGGCAGAACAGGTCAAGAAATAAGATTCAACAACATGCGGCATAAAAGAAACACACAACTAAAAAAGAAACTCACAGACTAAAAGTTAAAGCATCAGAAACAATACTGCATGCAACAGTAACCAAAATAAAAAGAAAAAAAGAAAAAAAGCAGGAGTAATTATCCTCTCTGTAGATTAAATGGATTTCAAACCAAGACTGATTAAGAGAGACAAAGAAGGACACAACATCCTTGTAAAGGGAACAATCCAAGAGGAAGAAATGACAATCATAATTATATATGCACCAAACACTAGTGAGCCCAACTATATAAAACAAATACTAACAGACATGAAAAATTAAATAAGCACTAATACAATAGTAGTGGGGGGACCTCAACAACCCACTGTCACAAATAGATCCATTAGATAAAAAACAATGAAATACTGGAACTCAATCAAACTCTTGATGAAATTAACAGATGTTTACAAAGTGTTCCACTCCACAAAATCAGAATACACATTCTTTTCAGCTGCACATGGGTCGTTCAGACCACATACTCATAGAACATGTTTAAATAAATGCAAAGGAATTGAAGTTATCCCCTGTATATTATCAGACCATACTGCAATGAAATTGGAGATCAATAGCAAAACAAACCACAAGAATTTTATAAACACATGGAAATTGAACAACACACTTCTGAATAACCAATTGGTCACAGAGGAAATTAAAGAAGAAATCAGACAGTTTCTACAATTAAATGACAATGTCAACACAACATATTGGAATCTATGGGATACAATGAAAAGAGTCTTACAAGGGAAATTCATAGCAGTGAATACTCATATTAGGAAAACAGAGCAAGCTCAATTAAACAACCTGATGCTGAACCTCAAACTTCAAAAAAAAGAAGAGCGGGACAAATCCAAAGATCGTATAAGGGAGGAAATTATAAAAATCAGCAGAAATCAATGCAATGGACCCTAAGAATGATACAAAAAAAAAAATCAATGAAGCAGAGTTGCTTCTTCAAAAGAATAAAAAAAAAATTTGACAAACCCTTAATGGACCTTATATTTAAAAAAAAAAGGCCCAAATCCATGAAATTAGGAATGAAAAGGTAAAATTACAAGGGACCCAGCAGAAATCCAGAGGATCATCAATATCTACTTTGAGAACCTTTATGCCAATAAGGTGGAAAACACAGAAGAAATGGACAGATTCCTAGATACGTATGAATTACAAAAGTTGAACAAAGATGACATAAAAATTCTAAACAACCTAATATCAATCAATGAAATTGAAATGTAATTAAAAATTTACCAATGATGAAAAGCCCAGGCCCCAGTAGCTTCACTGCTGAATTCTACAAAACATTTAGAGAAGTACTGCCATTCTTGTTTAAACTCTTCAATGAAATTGAAAGGGAAGCAATACTCCTGAACTCATTCCTGGAAGCAAGCATCACCTTGATCCCCAAAGCAGAGAAAGACCCAGCCGAAAAAGAGAAATATAAGCTAATCTCACTAATTAATATAATTGCAAAAATCCTTAATAAGATACTGGCAAACAATGCAGAAGATCATCAAGAAGATCATACACCCTGACCAAGCAGGATTCATCCCAGGGATGCAGGGATGGTTCAACATATGCAAAGCAATAAATGTAATACACTATGTTAATAGAGCCAAGGACAAAAACCATATGACTATCTCAATAGATGCAGAAAAAGCATATGACAAAATCCAACATGCATTCATGATAAAAACCCTACAAAAACTGGAATAGTCTTTATTTCAATCTAATAAAAGCCATCTATGAAAAACCAATAGCCAATATTATACTAAATGGTCAAACACTGAAATCCTTCACACTAAAATCAGGAACAAGACAAGGATGTCCACTATAACCACTCCTGGTCAATATAGTTTTGGAAATATTAGCCACAGCAATTAGACAAGAGAAAGAAATAAAGATAGGAAATGAAGAGGTCAAATTGTCATTATTTGCTTAGAAGACCCCAAAAACTCCACCAAAAGTCTTTTAGATTTAATAACCAAATTCAGTAGAGTAGCTGGATACAAGGTCAACGCACAAAACTCAATAGCCTTTCTGTACACGAACAATGGACTCACTGAGAGAGAAATGGGGCAAATAATTGTTTTCACAATAGCATCCAAAAAATTGAAATACCTAGGGATCCAGCTAATGAAGGAAATCAAAGACCTCTACTCTGAAAACTACAGCACGCTGAAAAAAAGAGATTGAAGAGGATATCAGAAAATGGAAAGACATCCCTTGTTCCTGGGAAGGAAGAATCAACATAGCAAAAATGGCCATACTTCCAAAACTGCTATATAGATTCAATGCAATCCCAACCGAAATTCCAGCAGCATACTTCACAGACCTTGACAAACAATCCAAAAATTCATTTGGAACAAGAAGAGACCTAGAGTAGCAAAAGCAATTCTAGGCAATAAAGACAAGGTAGGGGATATCACACTCCCCAACTTGAAACTATACTACAAAGCCACTGTGAAAGAAACAGCATAGTTCTTGCAAAGAAACAGACCTGAGGACCAGTGGAACTGATCAGAAGATGCAGAAACAACTCCAGATACACTCACCCACCTCATCTTTGACAAAGAAGCCAAACACCCTCACAGGAGGAAAAGATAGCCCCTTTAATAAATGGTGCTGAATAAACTGGGTTTCAACTTGCCAAAGATTAAAACTCGATCTGTATCTCTCAGCATGCCCTAAGCTAAAATAAAAATGGATTAAAGATCTAAATAATAAAACAGAAACACTAAACCCACTGGGAGAAAGTTTAGGTAGAACTTTTGAAGACACTGGTGTAGGAAAAGATTTTATAAACCAAAACTCAACTGCCTGCAAACTAGCACAAACTATCAACAAGTGGGATCTCTTCTTATTAAAAAGCTTCTGCCAGCAATTAAATGTTCAACAGCATGAAGAGACAACCCACAATGTGGGAAAAATCTTTCACCAGTTATTCCTCAGATAAAGGTCTACTATCTAAAATATATAAAGAACTTAAAAATATCAGACCTTTCAAATTTAAAGACCAAATTCATTCCCCTACCATTCCCACTTCCCCTACACTTTTGCCCTTTTAGGGGAAAGGAAATAAGGGGAAAGAAAAAAAAATGAGAAAATGAAAAATGGAAATAAAGCATTTGTAAATAGGGAAGGGAGGAGGGGGTGAAGGGAGGGCAGGGAAAAGGGGAAAAAATGAGAACCAAGACCTGTCATGTAAAGGTACAAGATCCCAATGATGAATGTAACAGTACTGTATACCTAAAATGTACCAATAAACTCAATGAGAAAAATAAATAAATAAATAAAAATAAAGACCCAATCCAAAAATGGGCATCTGCGATGAACAGACATTTCTCAGGCAACAAAGTAGAAATAGCAAATAAACATGAAAAAATGTTCCACATCACCAGTCATTCCAAGAGATGCAAATGAGAACGAAACTGAGATTCCACCTCACTCCAGAAAGAATGGCTGCTATCAAGAAATCAACCAATAAGAAATGCTGGAAGGGCTGTGGGTAAAAAGGATTCTTGATCGGCTGGTGGGAGTGCAGACTGGTGCAACCACTGTGGAAATCAGTATGGAGATACCTCAAAGAACTATGATTGGAAGTCCCATGAGACCAAGCTATTCCCCTGCTGGGTATGTTGCCAAAAGAAGTAAAAGAATCACACCACAGTGATATGTATGCACTCATGTTCATAGAAGCAGTTTGTAATAGCTAAAACTTGGAAACTGGATAAAGAAAATGTGTTTGTTTTTTAATTAAATGGAATACTACTCCACCATAAAGAATGAGAAATTAGATATTTATAGCTAAATGGATACACATTGAGGCGATACTCTTAAGTGAAATTAATAGGACTCACATGTATAAATACCAAATAGCTTCTCTGATACGAGAAAGTGAAAGTGTAAATAAGGACTAAAAGGTACAACAGATAATGTGAAATAGGAAGAAAAGGGGAAAAGGGACAAAGGGGAAAGGGAAGTGGGAGGGGTAGGGAAAAGGAAAGAAGGGAATGGAATGGCTATGAAAAAATAAAAAAATGGAAACAAAGTCTGCAGATAGGAAGGGAGGGAGGAGTTGAAGGGATGGCAGGGGAAGGGGGGAGGAAGAACCAAGATAGATTACATAAAGGAACAAATTTGCAAAGATGAATGTCATTATATTGTATACCTAAAATGTACCAATAATATTAATTTTTTAAAAAATGGCCATGCAAGACATCCATGGCTGAGTACAAGAGAGAATGCCTGTAAATATGGCAGACCCAATATACCCCTTGAAACCTGGGTACTCTGTTTGGGTCAAAAAAAAAGTTCATACACCTTGGAACACATATGGGATGGGCCCCATGTAATTTTGTCTATCTCCACTGCTGGTAAGATTGAAGGAACTGTGTCTTAGATTTACCACAGCTTAAGGCCATCAGCTCAGGACAAGTAGATTAGCCAGCAGGATCCAGACCACCTGAACAAGCTGATCCTGCGACAAGACTGCTCTGCCACCGAAAAATGGCAGCCCTGCTCCGGTCACTCCAAAAGCTGACCAGTCCACACATGGCTAAAGCTTGAGGATCAACCCAGAGTCACAACAACATAAGTGTCTTATCCTCTTTGTTACAGTTTTCACTTGCTTCTTACTCCTACTTGTCAAAAATATCCAGACTCTGGGATACATACACTATCACTTGAATGATAGCCTTAACTAAGTACCACCCTCTGCTTAGTAGCTTTTAATGAGCAGCCCATGGTGACAAAATGATAAAGATGATGCTCTCTATTAAAACTAGAAAGCATCAAAATGGGGAATGAAGCAGGACTTTAAAACAAGTTCTTCCCAGCCTTGAGCAGTCCCTCCAACTCCATCACTTCCCCCTGTCCATCCCTTGTAGCTGTAACTCCTTGTTCTGGTACAGATAAGAACGGCAACTATGCCCTGTGAACAAAGTTTGCCATCTTGTTCTCACAAGATTCACAAGATTCACAAGGCTGTCTTCTTTCATGGCTAACTTACAAAACTGTATGCTCTTTTCCTGTTTCATGTAAACTCATTTGCTACATCATTAAAGACCAACTGCTTTGACCAAATATATAAGACTGGAACCTCTCCTTTGTTCTCTGCTCTTCTGTTAAGCTAGTTCACCTAAAACCTGAAATAAATTCTCCATTTCCCAGAGGCCTCTCCTGTCTCTTTTATCCCACGACAGTGGGGTGGTAGGCAGGGAGGACCCGAGCCAGCATTTGCACAGCATTTTACATAAAATGGTGTCGAAGCCAGTTATCCACAGAGAAGATCCCTAGACCCCAGGGAGATGTCTCAAGTCCCCAGCCTCCCAACTTGGTGCAGCAGACAGAACACAAACTTTGGTCTAGGAAACATCAGTTTTATCATCTGTGTATGCCCCCCTCAAAGTGGTTAATTAGGCCTGCATTTCCATTCTAAGATGCTAGATAAAAGACCTCATTATGACCATGAGCACACTGGACTCTAATTATCAAAGATGCTTTCAGCTCCAGCTGTTAGGGGGTTTCTGCTCTCACAGGTCCTTACCTTTTCTAGCAGCCTCAGGTGTCTGGGAAAGTCTCTCCAGCTGGGTGGAAGTCAGGGGTGGGGAAGCGGATTTCCTCTCAGGCGCCTCTTCCTCCGGCTCCGTCTTCTGTCCCTTCCTTTCATCTGGGGGCGGCGGTGAGGGTGGCTGGGGATCTCTGCTCTCCTGGTTCTCCTTGGGAGGCTGGCTGGGCTCTGGGTCAGGCTTCCCGGCCCTCCGGGCCAGCAGCTCTACCAAATAGGGCCTGCTGATCTTGGTGAGAGGGGATGACGGTGGGGTGTGACCAGCGGGCTTGGGCGCCAGAGCTGGTTTCTGTACCAGGGCTGTTCTGCTTGCTGCCTTGTCCTGCTCTGCAGCTGGGGCCTGGCTACTGGCTGGTGGAGCACTGGGCTTGGCTCCTGGAGGGTGGGTGCGGGCAGGGCTTGCAGCAGAGTCCCTGCAGGGGCTTGGGGCCTGCTTCCTGTCCTGGGGGAGCACCGGGCCTGGCTTGGGGGCCGCGCCCTCTGCTTCTCTCTCCCCAGTTGCATCCATGCTGTCTCCCATGCTGCTGTGCCTCTTCTTCTTCTTCTGTTCGGCCTGCTGGTCACAATGGAAACGCAGGGAGTAGTTGGTCCTTCTCAGTTTTATTCCAAAAGGGGAAGCCTTTTCCTCTCCACCTGGGGTCACTGGATCTGGCTTGGCCACGCCACTCGCGCTCCCGAAGTCCGATGAGGTCCTGGGCTCAGCGTGGGCTGCTGCTTTGGGCGCAGGGGGAGGAGGGCTCGGGACAAGAAAGGATGGAAGGTCTTTGGCAAATTTGCAGCCCTCTGTGGTGTCTGCGGGCTCCAGGCGCACCTCTGTTTTCTCGGGGGTTCTGAGGGGCTCGTGGGGAGCAGCGGGCAGAGGCTGGGGTGCTGTTTCAAGAGGCGCCGGCGCGGTTCTCTTTCGGAGGCTGTCGGCCTCTGTGCTCTGCCTGGCGGTCTTGCTGCCGGCGTCGGAGAATTTCTGCCAGGCGGGCATGATAAAGAACTTGGCGTTGGCGGGCGGCGTCCTGCGCAGGTGT
>NW_022900947.1:42500995-42542846 GCF_012274545.1 Fukomys damarensis | reverse complement strand
TGTGCGGGACGCTCAGCGCACGCGGCGCTTTGGGCTCCTGCGCGGCGGGCGTGACCGGGCTCAGGTTGACCTTGGGGAAGAGAATCTGGCGCCCTCCCGAGGACACCTGGAACGTGTAGGGCCGGGGCATGGTCTGCCTCTCCTCCACCTCCTGCCACCGCAGTTCCTCCACCCTTCTTTCTTTCTTGGGAGCGGCTGCTTCGTTCTTCAACTTCTCCTCTATGGGCGCCTCCTGCTGCTGAGGAGGCTCCCCGCGGACCACTTCGCTCTTGGCCTCCCAAACACGTGGTTCTTCCCCGTAACAACCTGCCCTCGGGCCCAGGCGCTCTCCAGTTGGCCTGGCCTCTTGGCTCTGCAACTCCTCCGAGCTCTCTCCTTGCCTTTTAGGTTCCACACTGTCTTGCTCTTCTGGCTTCTCCCCTGAGTCATTCTGAGGTGGGCTCCGCAGACTTCTGCTGTCCCTTACTTGTGGCTGCCCCTCTTCTTCCCACATCCCCGGGGTTGCCCAGGGCTCCTCCTCCTCTGACCCCTGTTGCCCGGGCACCTCTGTCTCCTCCTCACGCTGCTCTAGCTCTTCTCTTCGCTGGGCCTCCTCTTCCTGCTGCTGCCGCCGCTGTGTGAGTTCCTGCAGCCGCTCCTCTTCCTCCTGATCACGTCTTCTTTCTGCCTCCAGCTCCTCCTGCTGCCTCAGCTCCTCCAGCCTTCTGGCCTCCTCTACCAGCCTCCGCGCCTCCTCTTCCTCCTCCAGCCAATGTTCCTCCAGCCTTCTGAGTCCCTCCAACTCCCTTTCTTCTTCCTGCTGCTGCCTCTCTGCTTCGTGCTCAGCCTCCTCCTGCAGACACCTCTGCTCCTCCGCCTCGCTGCGCTCCCGCTCCTCCTGCTCCCTCAGCTCCTGCTCCCCGCAGCCCTGCTCTTCCAGGCCCTGCCGCTGCCCTTCTTCCTGAGGCTCCTTTTCGGCCTCTAGCAGCAGTTGCTCCTCCTCTCCTTCCTCTTCTTCGCCCTCTTCCAAGAGCTCCTGCCGTCTGTTTTCCTCCCAGAGCCTCCTCTCTAGCGCCTGCAGCCTCTGCTCCTCCAGACGTCTCTTCTCCGCAGCTTCGGCCTTCTGCCGCTTGCACTTGGCCTCTAGCTCTTGCCAGTAGTGTTCTTGGCGTCTTTTCTCTTCTTCAGGACCCAGCGGCTCTGGTTCCTCTTCATGCCAAATGTGCCTCTCTTCTCCCTGCTGCCCGTCCTGGTCTAAGGAGGGCTGACTCTCCAGGCCTGGCTCATTTTGTCGTTCCTAACATGGAGAAACAAACAATTTGCCTTAGGCTTTTCCCATAGGCAGCCCTTAGGAGTCATTCTCAGTACAGGTGGTGCTGTTTATCACAAAAGAAGGGGCAGGTGTTTCCCAAAGAACAGCTACAGCAGGTTCCCCTTACCTGAAGTTTGTCTTCTCACTTCGCCTTACCTGCCCTTAACCAAATATTAAATGAAAAAATTCCAAAAACAATGAATGCATTTTAAATAATTTTAGGACACATTGAGCATAATGCTATTTATTACTTAGTCTTTTACTGTGCCTAATCTATGAATTAAACTTTTAAAGTATGTATGTATAGGAAAAAAATATAGTCAAGAGCAGGTTCATGTATCAGGTACCCACTAAGAATCTTAGAACCTATCCCTATAGGCAAGGGAGGAATACTGTAAAGATAAACTGAGGCGCTGGTCATACCAACCAAGGGTAAACTGTGGGAATGAAGGAAATAACTTTATCTTTAATAAAGATATATTTACAGGCCAGGGATTTAACTCAGTGGTTCTTCTGCCTGCCTTGCAAGCACAAGATCCTGAGTTCGACCCCCGGTACCCCCCAAAAAAGATATATTTATGGTTTACTCTCTCTAAATCCTTTGTTATTGCCAAATTCCTTTTCCTTAATAAGAATGAACAACAGGAAAATGCATATTGCCTCATTAAGAATTCCACCCTAGTCAGACTAAAAGCCTTTTGGCTAGGCCACAGCAGAGAAGGGCTGGCTGGTCTTTCTGCTGCAAAACAAGCACCAAGCATGTGGGTCCCCTCCACAGCCCACTCAGCCTCATGTCAGGCAGGAAGGACAGCAGAAGCTAAACAGACCTGCTGACTGGTCTACTCATGTTCCTAATGGGGAGAGACCTCGGTCCCTCTATGGCTCTACCCTATACCAACTCACCCAAGCAAGGGCACCTGCCTGGCCAGCCAGGACAAGGACAGAGTCTACGCACCCAGGCAAGTCGCCTGTGCTTCTTTGACACCCTCTGGTTTTTTGGCTTAACCGACAGTTTGTGCTTGGCAGCACTGTTGTCCAGGCGAGCGATGGCCAGGGGTCTTCCAGGCCCTGCCGCTGCCCTTCTTCCTGAGGCTCCTTTTCGGCCTCTAGCAGCAGTTGCTCCTCCTCTCCTTCCTCTTCTTCGCCCTCTTCCAAGAGCTCCTGCCGTCTGTTTTCCTCCCAGAGCCTCCTCTCTAGCGCCTGCAGCCTCTGCTCCTCCAGACGTCTCTTCTCCGCAGCTTCGGCCTTCTGCCGCTTGCACTTGGCCTCTAGCTCTTGCCAGTAGTGTTCTTGGCGTCTTTTCTCTTCTTCAGGACCCAGCGGCTGGGTCCTCTTCTTCGCCCTCTTCCAAGAGCTCCTGCCGTCTGTTTTCCTCCCAGAGCCTCCTCTCTAGCGCCTGCAGCCTCTGCTCCTCCAGACGTCTCTTCTCCGCAGCTTCGGCCTTCTGCCGCTTGCACTTGGCCTCTAGCTCTTGCCAGTAGTGTTCTTGGCGTCTTTTCTCTTCTTCAGGACCCAGCGGCTCTGGTTCCTCTTCATGCCAAATGTGCCTCTCTTCTCCCTGCTGCCCGTCCTGGTCTAAGGAGGGCTGACTCTCCAGGCCTGGCTCATTTTGTCGTTCCTAACATGGAGAAACAAACAATTTGCCTTAGGCTTTTCCCATAGGCAGCCCTTAGGAGTCATTCTCAGTACAGGTGGTGCTGTTTATCACAAAAGAAGGGGCAGGTGTTTCCCAAAGAACAGCTACAGCAGGTTCCCCTTACCTGAAGTTTGTCTTCTCACTTCGCCTTACCTGCCCTTAACCAAATATTAAATGAAAAAATTCCAAAAACAATGAATGCATTTTAAATAATTTTAGGACACATTGAGCATAATGCTATTTATTACTTAGTCTTTTACTGTGCCTAATCTATGAATTAAACTTTTAAAGTATGTATGTATAGGAAAAAAATATAGTCAAGAGCAGGTTCATGTATCAGGTACCCACTAAGAATCTTAGAACCTATCCCTATAGGCAAGGGAGGAATACTGTAAAGATAAACTGAGGCGCTGGTCATACCAACCAAGGGTAAACTGTGGGAATGAAGGAAATAACTTTATCTTTAATAAAGATATATTTACAGGCCAGGGATTTAACTCAGTGGTTCTTCTGCCTGCCTTGCAAGCACAAGATCCTGAGTTCGACCCCCGGTACCCCCCAAAAAAGATATATTTATGGTTTACTCTCTCTAAATCCTTTGTTATTGCCAAATTCCTTTTCCTTAATAAGAATGAACAACAGGAAAATGCATATTGCCTCATTAAGAATTCCACCCTAGTCAGACTAAAAGCCTTTTGGCTAGGCCACAGCAGAGAAGGGCTGGCTGGTCTTTCTGCTGCAAAACAAGCACCAAGCATGTGGGTCCCCTCCACAGCCCACTCAGCCTCATGTCAGGCAGGAAGGACAGCAGAAGCTAAACAGACCTGCTGACTGGTCTACTCATGTTCCTAATGGGGAGAGACCTCGGTCCCTCTATGGCTCTACCCTATACCAACTCACCCAAGCAAGGGCACCTGCCTGGCCAGCCAGGACAAGGACAGAGTCTACGCACCCAGGCAAGTCGCCTGTGCTTCTTTGACACCCTCTGGTTTTTTGGCTTAACCGACAGTTTGTGCTTGGCAGCACTGTTGTCCAGGCGAGCGATGGCCAGGGGAATGGCATCAAGGTTGACACTTTCAATGGTGCCAGCAGAAGACAAGTGCCTTTTTGGCCGAGATGGTTTAACTGGAGCAACCTGTAATGCAGATTAAGGTATAAAGTCAATCTGGACAGGAAAATTCACATGGAATCCCAGATTGGTAGCACTCAAGCGGAGTCTGCATCCTCAGACAGAAGGGCTCGTGGGTCCAGGGAAATGAGGGACAGCCTGCAGTTCCAGATGCAGATGCAGTCACTGAGAAATCACAGCCTCAGACTGACCGGACATGTTTAGAAAAGTCAGAGTGACAGCAGCACAGACTAAACCAGAGGCCAGGCTGATCAGAGGGCAGGAAGCTACATCTGTAACTGCAGAGAACTTAGACAAGCAGTGAGTCAGGGCTCCTGCCTGCAAGATGCCAGCATGCAGGGGACACTCCTGGCCCCATCTGCCTACACTGTGGCTCCACACACACAAGGCCCATGCTGGGTGCAGGCTCATGTGTTTGACAGTGTTTGTGCAGCAAGTGTAGAGTGTACGAGGTTTAGCCAAAGGGTTTGACTTTTGCAATTACCTTCCCTATTTATGAACAAAGATAAAAGACCACAGTAACCCAAGAGAGACATGGAAGCTCAGTACACTGCAATTTATGACAAGCTCAGAAGAAATACTCCTGGCCTTTGGCCTTCTAGTTTTCATTTATTTATGGTTATCTTTACAAAAGGTATGAAATTCTGAGCTACTGAGGAGAGACCAAGTAAATATTTACTTCCATCCCCTAAGAGGTGCACAAGGAAAGGAAGTCAGGGCCCGTGGGACAGGCACAATAAGCTGAGATACCAGCACCCTACTTTATTTCTAGTTATCCCAGCAGGGCCGGTCACTAGCACTGTCCGAGCCATGCCTGTTGTGGGGAGCAGACCCGCTCACTGTCCCCTCGGACAGAGAGTCCTCCCTCTGGAGGAGGGCTGTCCCCTGAGCAAGTGAGAAGTCCTTAGCAGAACATCAGCTCCTATGGAAGAGTGCTCAGGGGTTAAGGGTCTGGATTACCTAGACGCATGCAGCAGGCAAAGTCATGGGTTTAAAAGGGACCTGGAAACACGACCATGTACATACACGGGGTGGGGGGGACAGAGAGGGAGAGAGGGACAGGCACAGGCTAAGGCTGGGGATTTTTGTTTATTTGTTTGCTTCTTGTATCTCTATTAGAGGATTCTTCCTTAAAGACTTGGGGTAAATTCAGTTATTCTGGGACGCCCTTTTCCATGGATTAACACTGACTTGAGGGCGAGACACATTTTGGAAGGCTGCTAACTTCTAAGACCCTAGTGCATGTTGGGCATTTTTGCAGAGCAGGGTTCAGTTCCAGCAGTTGTGTTGCCATGGAAACAGATGCTCCACCCCTCAACCACTGGTCACATGGTGAGGGAACTTTAACACATGAAGGCAACATTTATGAATGAAAAATGAGGCAGCAGGTGAAAAAAAAAAACTGGAAGGTAAAGTCAGGAAACAAAGTTCAACTTCCGTTACCTTGTCTTCCATCTCACTCCCAGCTCCAGGACGATTCAGAGGACCTGGAGAACTTGGCGAATCACTGGACTGGAACAAAAGAGGACGCAATCCAGTCAAACACCAGAAAAGCAAGTTCTGGGCAAATACTCAGACACCATCTGAGCCTGGCGAGGGCTGCCCCCTCCTTCATACAAGGGTGAGTCTGGCCCCCAACAGCCGGGGTGGAACTCTCGTGATGAGGACTAGCTGAGGCACAGAGGGCGAGGTCTCCTTCCCAAGGTCACTGCCCTTCCCACCTGGGTGGCCCCTATGTCAGGCCAGGGTCCTCTTCACCGCCTGAGAGAAGCTGAGGGGCTGCTTATTGGCCATCTGACCCAGGGAACGGGGCTGTGCCACATACATGGCTCCAGCCTCGGAGCTCTGGCCTGGCCTGGCACCTTCCACCCACCCCTTCACCTGCTGGAACTTTCACCTCTATGCAAGGAGTGAGGGGAAAAAGGCCCTCCCAGTGCCACATACAAAGGGCTGGGCTGAGAAGGAAGTGAGGAGGGAGCAAAATCACAGGGAGGAAGAAGAGACTGCTAGAGACGCACCCCAGGGTCCTAGGCATGCCCTGGGCACACCCCAGCTGGGCACCACACCTTCCCAACAGCCCTCTCTGTTGCAGCTCTATGTGCCAACTTGTGTCACCCTTTTTACAAAAGATCTTCTCTTCCAGAGCCACAGCCCGCTGCCCCTGCCTGTCCATTCTCTGCACCAAACTTAGAAACAAACACAAATCAGATTATGACACTGCCCTGCTAACATTCCTCAGAGGCACTAACATTCCCCACTGCCTGCAGAGCAGAATTCCCACAGATTTCCCCTTTTCCTGTGGTCTGCACATCTGGCTTCCCTTGGCGCCTGTCCGGCCACACTTCCCTCTTCCTGGTCCGCCTTCCAGATGAGCTCAGTCCTTCGGGACTTCTATGCCAGCTCACTCGCCACCTAGTCCATTCTTCTACTTGCTCTCCTGGGTCTGCTCTCAGCCACACACCTTAAAGACCTAATCTCCCCCCGTTACTCACTTTCCAATTACCCTGTTTCATCTTCTGTGCAGCTAATATTTTTCTGGATCTGAAGTGATTACATTTATCTATTCACTGGCCACTCATTAGGATGCAAACTGCAAGGAGGAGGTACTGGGCTAATCTTGCTCATCTCCTAACACCCACATCTGAGTCAAGGTCTGCTACACAGCCAGCCGCGCCCCTCCGCACTGCCCCAGAGGCTACGGGGCCTGCTCTGAGGAGCTCACAGTGACAAAGAGTCACTGCTTCCATTCTTGTGAAATCCCTGCATGGAGGTGAGGGCTGTTGCTGTCGTCTCGCCCTGCAGGCTGGGGAGAACATTTCTAGACAGATCAGGAGGGATGAGTCTCATCCCTGCTTCACACACCACTCAAAGGGCGTTAATGTGTGTGTGCCAGGGGCATCTGGCCAGGGCCAGGAAGAGGGGCCAGAGTGGAGCATCCTTATTCCCTTCCCTTCTGCATTTTATCACTTATCTTTCTTAATACTCTTATGACAGCCAGGATGCTTTCCTCTGGGCCATGCCCATTTTAATTCCACCCCTCATGGTAGGCACCTCAATAGGCAGAACTGAGAAAATGCATTTTTTTTCTCTTTCTTTAAAAAATATCTGAAGCCCCATCCCTCACCTACAGACTTCTGCTCCCTTTCTGGCAGGTACGTAAGGGCTTCTTTTCCAGGAGGAAGAACTCTCAATTCAGGACACACACAGAGTGTTTCCGCTTGAGTCAACAGGCCGGATTTATCCAGCATGGTGTGAAAACAACTTTCTTTCCACACTGAGGGGACTTCAAGGTAGCTCATTAGCTGTGTTCTGTCTCACTGAGCCCCTGCTGCTTTCTTTTTTCATTTTCCTTTAAATCAGTCCCATTTGACAAGTAATTATTCAGTGCTACTAAGTAGGCACTAAGTAAGTTCTGGGGAGATACAGATGTGGAAGACACAGTTTGCCCACAGGACAGAGAAGCAGACTCAGGCAGTGGCTGACATGTAAGGAGTGGTAAATACTCACAGCAAAGGCACAGAGGAGTTGACACAGCTCAGGGTGAGGCCATGTAAGGCTTTGCACAAGAGGCACAATCTGAGTGTTGAAGGGTGTGTGGGAGGCACTGGGCGGAACAGGTACAAAGGGCCTGTGCCCTCTTTCGCTCCCTTCTCCTCATAGGCCTCAGGAAGTGGCACTTGCCCAGGAAGATGCCCTCCAGCCCAGAGCGAGTCATAAGAAAAGCTTTTCCCACCTGGTCCTCCCTTCTGCAGACCAGTGCCATCAGATGCCCCCATCTGCTGCCCAGCGTCCTGCCCTGCTTCTGGGCAATCCTGCTTCCCTGCTGGAGACTTACTTTGTTCTCAGTGTCTGAGAGGATGATGTCCTGCTGGGTCACAGTTTCCATGGGACTGGTCAGGAACAGGTCCTCTTTGGAGCTAGCTTTTCCACTGCCTGCCTTCTTCATGGGAATGGCATTGGGTGGCTGCTGCCCAAACTTGATATTCTTGCCCAGCTGCCGCTGGAGAGAAACAAAAGAAAGACATTTCTGAAGCAGTGAAGCGATCTCCAAAACCACAGCCAAGCTTCCCAGCACATCTAGGGAGCACTGAGGCATAGGCTATGCATGGCTGCTTTCTAGACACACTGCCAGGGGCCATGATGCACTCACTCCTGCAGTGTGTTCACCTGTCTTCCGGCCTCTTTCCTTCCCCTTCTTCAGACCATGAGCCTTTGCATCCAGCCACCTCCTGGGGAAAGGCCCAACTTTTCCTAGTGGGTAAAGGGATCATCTTTCTGAACCAAAAATTGGAATATCTAGTTTTGATTTTTAAGACATAAATGTAAGGCATCTATTAAAAATATAAATATTATACAGAGTATAGTTGCATGAAATGTAGGAACCATTGGGGAAATCAAGATTCTTAGAGCAGGGGTGCCACACGGGAATCTTCCAGCCCCTACTGACACTTCCTGTGAGCATTTGTACTCTCACCACTGTCCCCACCAGCACCTAGTGTGCTATCCCACACCAGAGTCCCATGCTCTGGTCCCAGGCCTCAAGATGCATAAGGCCCTGAGGGCCTTGCAAGTCCCTGATCAGCATCGAAATCACATAGGGATGGGAACACTCTTCTTTGCCTTGTTGGAGCAGAGCACACATTGAAATGGGAAGGGAGGAACCAGAGGCAGAAAAGGACCAAGGATGGGCTGATTACTGGTTGTGGTAGCTAAAAGGATAGGGAGAAAGGACCAAGAAAAGGGGTGTAACTAGGGAAGATAATATTTGGAATTAGATAAGGGGCAGGTCAGAAAAGGACAAATGTCTCCAGATGTCCCCACTGGGGGGCTTTCCTCACTGAGAACGAATGCTCTGGATGAGTGCTTTACTTGGGTTTCATCATCCTCACATGCTTCAAAAAAGATACCTGACATTTGTCTTTAGTCTGGCTCACATGTAACCCCATGGAGCTGCACAACAATCAGCAATTGCTTACTCCAACTCTCTCCCTTTGCCAAAAGCTCAGAAGTGCAGTGGGGAGGTGACTGACCCACGGTCATGGGGAGAATGAGTGGCCTCAAAGGAACGTGGGTCCGGGTCTTCTAAAGTCACACTTGGGATTATCTGCACTGCATTTCACCAGCTCCCATAACAGTTATGTAAAGAGATGGTGCAGCATTTTTAATACTTCTCTGAAGTTCCCTGCAGAAGAACCCCTTGGGGCAAATGCCATGTCTCTCACTCTCCTCCAACCAGCTCCCCACCCCTCCAGCCTGGCCTGGTGAGCAGTGAGGCTTGGCAGAGAGAAGCGAGCCTCCCCTCCCAGACCCTCCCAGGACCCGCATGCCAAGTCAGGAGCCCCAGGCAAGGATCTGAACCCTCCTGCTGTCTTCCCACCTGAGCAGGGCTCGGGTCCCCCAGGGAAAGGTGCACATCCAAAGCCTGAGAGGAATTCAGCCAGGGAGGGCGGGGCAGCTTCAGCAGCCTGAGAGGGTTGCGGGGAGCAGAGGTTGAGAAAGGGCATCTCCCCAAACAAGTCCAGCAGGAAGCAGCAGTTAGCATCTACTCTACATCAATGAGCAGGCACAGTTAGGACAGCCAAGGGGTTAGACAAGAGGACGCGGAGTTACACAGCCTCAGGCCATCTTGCTCTGCTGTTCTGAGGGCACAGGGTGGGAACCTCAGGCCATCTTGCTCTGCTGTTCTGAGGGCACAGGGTGGGAACCTGGGCCGAAGACATAGGGAAGGCTCCCGTGTCCTCCCAGGCCGAGGGCCAAAAAATGCATCACATCTCAGCTACCAGTGAAACTTCCTGTGAGCAGCGTCTGCGGCTTGCCAGGGCTCCTGAGTGCCAGATGGGGTGTTTCTTTTTTTAATTAATACAACATAATTGTGCATATTCATGGAGTACAGTGTGATAGTGCATGTATACAATGTGTAATGATCAAATTGGGATTTATAATTGGTATATCCATCACCTCAAATAGTCATCATTTCATTGTGTAGGGAACACTCAAAATTCTCTTTTATAACAAGGAATTATACTTAAGCATAGTAATTCTACTGAGCTATAGAATGTAGAACTTATTTCTTCTTCTAGCTGTAATGTGCCTCTTGACCAACCGAGATGAACATACTTCTTGTACCCACAAAGGAAAGGATAATTCTGTAATGCACTTCCTGGCCTAACTCTCTAATGCCATTAAATGAGGACTTTTGCCACCAATGCAACAACAACAACAAAACCCAAAACCACAACAGATTATGCTAATATTTTACTTCATCTGGGTCCTTTCTGGAATACTGATGTTGGTCTATTCTGATTCTTAAGAGACAAAGAGAATGTGGCCAAATGTAATCACAGTCTAGACTGAAAGTCCAGACTGGGTGATTACTGTAGCCTCAAATGGAAATAAAAAATAGAACAAGAACAGGAACAATGTGGAACATAGGACAGAGCTGGCAAACAGAAGGAGGAATGTTAAGCGGCAGAGAACTCGAGTGGCACATGGAGCGGAAGGGGCAGAGGACAGAGGTGATATGGGAGGAGGGGGATGAAGGCCAAGGGAGAGCTCAAGGCCCCACCTGCCCTTGGAGGAAGAGGGAGTAAAGGAGGAGGGAGGGGGTGGGAGAGAATGAGAGGGTGTGTGTATGATGCAGGGTTAATTTATCTCACACATAACTTCATCCTGGCCCCCCAAAATACTGCTGTTGCCTTTCAGAATGAAAAATGTATCTCGGTAAGAAGCTGATGAGAAATCTCCCTGGAGAGAAGGAGGCAGGCTGGCATTTGGAGATCTTCCAGGAGGAACTGAGAGGCAGGAGGGGAGTGGCTGCCACTGTGAGGAGGAGCTGGGAGGCCATGTAGTCAGCTTCATGGCCCTCAGCTGTGGGCCGGCGCCCAGCGATCCTGTGGAACCCAGGGACCAGGCCTTCAGCGTCACACTCTTCCTGAAGCCCTTCTTCTAACTCTCCCTTCCGCCGCCTTGGGAAGGCTGGGCTGCTGTGGCATTTTAGGAGATGTAATGACAAGGAAAAGGTTCCTGGTGAAAACTAGCTGATGATCTCAGGTGTCACGTGAATTGAATATTTGTATACATGTGGCTTTTTTGTTACTTTAATTTGCCTACTAATCGGCGCTGTCACAACAGGAACCATGATACTGAAAACCAGGCTGTTACAGGCTGAGTTGGCCCTTAAATCCAGAGATAAACTACCACTCTCTCCCCCTTTAAAAAAAAAAAAAAGCTAGGAGCTCTGTCTGTATACGCTGCAATTACAACCAGAGGCAAGAGTGGCATCTTGGGCCTATATGCTAATCTATTTTTCTGGTGGCTATGAATGGAGTTACTGTTGAGACTGGAATGTGAGCTAAAAGGAGCTATATTTTATTCATCAAATTGGGCCATTCTGTTATAACATGGAATGCTGGAGAACGAGGTTACAGGAATGCACATCCATATTCATGAGGCTTGTTCCTATGGTGTGGAAATCCAACGCACATCACATTCTGCAGCTCTCTCCTTGCCAGTGTCTAAATTTTCCCACATTTTTTTTCACAGACATTCTTCAAACTATGTAAGAGCAAAGCAGAGGAAAAAATAAAGTTTCTATCTTTCTGAGCACTAGATACTGTCATCCTTAAAGTGAAGTTCATGAAAAGAAAAAACATACCGATTAAGGACATCTGCCCTAAGAAGCGTCTAAGAACAGGGATCTGTGTCCTTGATAGTTATGTTAGATGTCAAAACGCTTATATGTACGATTTGGGTATTAGTAGGTGCAATGCAGGTCAGTGGCAGACACCAGCTACTGAGAATGGAAGTTTCTCTTTTATGTCCAATATCTGTGGTTCAAATAAACTAAATGCTCCCTCAACAAAGGTGTGCAGAAATTCTCCAAATCACCTGAGGCTTAGGTTATGATACGTCTGAGTTTTATCATCAGTTGGTATTTACCTCACAGACTAATCTAATCCCAAATCAATAGACTCCCTCCCCGGGCAGTGTTTCTGGGAAGCTGTAGGTAACGTCAAGGTCACTGCCACCTGGACGCGATGACCTGTAGAGTGCTACAGCCACTCCGTGTGACGGCAGGCGCATGCTGGCTTCATCCAGACTGCAGGTCTTAGGGACTGCAGAGGCCTCACAGGCACTCATCTCATGCCTCCTCTTCATTGTTTAGGGGGAAACTGTCAGAGAGGTTAAATGATTTCACTGCAGGCCACACTACCGCTTTTTATCTCACTGCAATCTCTCATTCATTCAAATGCTATTCATCCCACTGGTCATGAAGCAACTGACTCCTTATGTACAGCATCATCCAAAGGCACAGCACTGTGGTGTTCTTTGCAGTAACTGTTCTGTACATTAAAATTTGTTCTCAACATGTACATATTTTGTTTTTTTTGGTACTGGAGATTGAGCTCAGGACCTTGGGCTTGGGAGGCAAGCGTGTCACCCCTGAGCTAAATACCTGGCCCTTGTGCACATTATTTTTATTCTCAGAGAAATATGCATTGTTTTGTTTGAAAAAGTTCAATCTCTTGCCACAGAAATTTTGGTAGGTGGCAGAGTCACATTATTCAGGAAAAGGCAGGCTGCTGTGTGCTGCATTTAGTTATTCTGTACTCAGTGGAGAGAGTGCATTGTACTCAGCTGCAGGTGCATTGTGACAGTTCTAGGTGTGATGACAACCTGTGGACACTAGAGGACAACCTTTGCAAATGTATTAATATGGACATCCTTCCCTTGGCTTCTGAGGGCTCCAAGGGCCAGGCAGTTTCCTAGGCCACAGAAAAATGTCATTAAAAAAAAAATGACATTCCATTAGAAATCTCATTTGAAAAGAACGCCTTAACAATGGTTGCTAATCAGATTCTAGGCCATTTACTGTTGAATACGTGTTATCCAATTTTTCTCTTTTGAAAAATAAACATACACATATACACAAAGACAATTCCAGACATAAAAACATATATGCCTCCGACACAGCTGAACTCTCTCATTCCATGCTGGAGTCTAGGGCGGGGGCGGTCTTTTGTGCTGCTTACTAAGCATCAATACCAGCATGACGTTGTCATGAAAAAATGCAAAGCATTCATGCAAGTTAATAAAGTTACTACTATTTCTTCAACTTACCAGGAACATACTGCTTAGTCGACTGAAAAATAAAGCACAGTCTTTTGGGGGTGATACAGTTATATCTTAGGTCACTCCAAAATTACATTTGCTAAGATTATGGTCCCCATTTCCCTCACTGAAAAGCAAAGCCTTTTATACTTTTCAAAAATATCATTATAGACCTGAAAGGAAGCTTGGGAATTCATGCAGCAAAGGTAAAATTAGGCAAACTTTGTATGAGTAGATACTGTCAGATGATAGCACTCAAATTAAATGGTTATACTTCTTTACTCACATTTTTCTTCTTGGGAAAATAGAACTGTTGCTTCAGGGAAGCTGGCCATTTCACACTTATGAGATCAGATTACATAAGAAGCATATCTTACTGTTAGCAGAAATCACAAACACTCATATTTTTATCAGGTTCCTATCTTTTCAATACTGCATGCACAAGTCCGTATTTTTTTACAGTCCTAAATCCACTTCTTGGGGTGACAGTGGCATTAGCATGATGTTACACAAAAGATATCATTTAAGAAAACAGGCACGTATCTACTTTTTAGAGAAGTTCTAGATCGTAAATACAGCTGGTTTGGAATATAGGTTTGGAACCTATTGAGAATAATGTTCTAGGAATCAACAGACCAAGGGATGAGTAAAGCTATCCCCTACTTATCTCCACCCACCCTCCCCGCTCTTCTCTAAACTCTGAGAAATGATGCTTAGCTTTTCCCCAAAGTCTGAAAACCATGTAAGAGCACGGCCAGCTACAGCAGAAAGTGCAACCTGGTTAGCAAGTGCTGGGATTTGAAGGCCCGGCCGGGCTGCCTCTGAGGGACTCTGTCCTTGGCACTGGCGGGCGCAGGCATAAGGTGTGAGCAATTTTGGGCGTGGTTCCAGGGTGCTGGCTGCTTTCCCATCTGCTATTTTCAGCTCAGTGTGTGTAGAATATGTGACCAAATACAGGTCATAAAGTACATAGCTCATGTTCAGTAGAAATAAGAACATTTCAGGAAAACAAACAATTTTTGATTATGAAGTTTCACTGTCTAATGCTACTTGGGCCAGCCGTTCTTTTATTCTCATTCATTCACTGTTGCTGACTTACAGACAGATGGCAATCAGCGTCTCAGAGTTTAAAATACAGGCAGCCACTAAGCACCACATCTCAGAGTGGCGCCTGCTTAGGCACTGCTCGTGAGGGCATTTTTCCAAGTGATGACGAGGCAGACCTATGTAGCCAGACCCAAGTATCTTTGCTTTCCTTATTTTTCCTGGAGTCCCTGGTATTTCAGGTACATTCAGTTAAGAATTATTTTATGGTATTTGCATTGCTAGGGAGTCACCCCTGAGTCAACATTAGTTAGGAAAACTGGCCATTCTGCAGTGGGCACAGGAGGGAGTTTGTGATGTCTTCCGAGACACAGTGGCTGGAGAACTAGACCTATAACTGCAGCAGAAAAAGTGTCACCAGTCACTGGGCAATGGCAGGGACTTGACGGTGACCTTGTGCAGTGCAGACTCGGTGGCAGCAGCCTTTGGCTATAGTGTGTGGGCTGACTTAGTAGTCAGGAGCTCTTTCCCCCATCCAAACCCTCAGCTTCACCTGCACACTGTTCTTCTGTCCAGTCAGAGAGGAGAGGACAGCTGGAGGGAACAGGAGAGGGTGTGCCGTGCAGGTGGTGCAGGGGAATAATGCACCTTACACATGGGTTTCCAAAGAATGAGTCAGGTTCCGGAAAGCAGAGCTTCTCACCAGAAGCGACCCCTGGACCTCCCCATCCATCAGCCAAGGAAAAACTGGGGATTTTTCCACTTCCATCCACAGCCGGGCCCAACCTCTGGTTCTGGTTCATCTCAGGCTGTCTTACCTGAAGAGTTTTGACTTTGCCCAGGATGTTGTCCTGTGACATTGCTTGAACTGTCTGCTCACTTTCTGCTCCCCCATCAGGGATAAAAATACTGTCATGGGAAAACACCCGAGTTCCCACAGAACAGTTGAAGGACCTGGAATGCAAATCATGTGCTTCATTTTATTAGGATGATAAAATTTCTTTTGGCAATTCATTTTGCTGTTCTTCTTGAGGGACACCACCCACATCCCCGTGTTGCTCAGAAAGCACTCCAGCACTCTGGTCCATTCTGCTGGGAATCAGCCAAGGACAAAATGGCCCCCCAGAGTGGGGAGCATGGTTCTTACACCACCTGGGTTCAGAACCACTGCAGGACTTATTTGGAGTCTTTCCCAACTGAGTGCTATCAGGTTTTGCTCTAGTAAGTCTTGCCAATCAAGTAACTTGTTACCAAGTAGCAGACCTAGAAGAGGCAAGAACTTTGTTCACGTTACAATAACACTGGATGAAAGACACACATCTAACACAGAGATTTTGGAAGAGGACTAGAAATGCAGACAGGGGCTACTAATGCTCACAGATTTCAAAGCAAGGGGAAAAATTTGTGCTGGGGCCATTCTGACAGGGTTTATATATACTGGACACCTTACAGGTGCTAGTAGCCAACTGCTATGGTTTGACATAGTTTGAGAGGGTCCCCCTAGGGTTCCTGTGCTGGAAGCGTGGCACTCAGTGTGGTGATGCTAAGATCTGGTAATACTTTGAAGAGGTGGAACCTAAGTCATTCAGGGCACTGCTCTCGGAAGGAATTCGTGAAGTTCTCATGGAATCCAAGTTCTCCCAAGAGTTGTTACAGAACAGCAAGCCTGCCCCCGTGACCCCACTATGCTCTGGCTTCCCTTCCTGCCATGTGAGCTCTCCCTCTTGCACACGTCCTGCCATGATAGTAACCACTATGATGGGATATAGACAGCACTGGCAAGAGCTGGTACCATGCAATTTGGACTTTGGGTTTCCAAAACTGTGAGCTAAATAAACTATATTCTTTATGTTTCCAGCCTCAGGTACTCTGTTATAGTAACGAAAAACAGACTAATCACCAACAATAGACACTTTTTAGTTAAAGGTTAGACTTCAAGGAAGTCTGGACTTCTACCTGACATGAGTACAAGCAGTATGAATGCAGGAAGAAGAAGCCACAGAGGCAAACTCCTCCTTACTTGGCTTTCAAAACTCATTTATCCCCGGGAAAGAACATCCACAGATGCTGCCAGCTCCTCACAGGGCAGGAGGGCAGCTCACTATCCCAACCACAGGGATCACATTTCCATGACACCAGGCAGGAGGAAGCCCTCAGAGGGGTGCGAGGAGTCCACTTCCTCCTCGTCATCCCCAGAAAGAGGCCCCAACAGAAGGTTTTCTCAGACTATACACAGGAGAGAACAGCCCTGGAGAAAGGCATTTCAGGCAGGGACCTCTGCACAGAATTACAGCACACAGTGTGCAGAGTCCTGGGCAGCTGTACTGTTATCTGCCCTTGTCTAGACCAATTTGGGAAGACTGATACCAAATTCTTTGGTTTTTGTTTTGTTTTGTTTTTTGAGACAGGGTCTCACTATGTAGTTGAGCTGACCTGGAGCTCACTATGTAGCCCAGGCTGGTCTCTAACTCGCAGCGATCCTCCTGCCTCAGCCTTCTGAGTGCTGGGATTACAGATGTGTGTGCCACCACGCGCCCAGCCTGACTACCAAATTCTTCATTTAATTTACCAAATGCAAGAAGAATGGTAAACAGAGCATCTGAGGTTTAGAAACAGAAGACCTGGATGTGAGCTTCCTGGGTGTGTTACCTTAGGCTATAGCAACAACACCTAACCTTTAGTTGGGTGAAAACTTTGCTGATGAGTTTTACTTTCATTATCTAATTTAATCCTCCTCACCACCATCTTGTTAGAGATGAAACTTGGGACAAATAACCTTACCTAAATTAGCCATTCAAGTTGAAGTAACAGAACAAGGAATCAAACTCAAACCTCTTGAATATAGCCTTGTGCCAGCCAGATGTCATGTCTTAAAGTATGGAAAACCATAAGAGTACCACCAGCCAGGGGGATGGTATATGGCAGAGGAAGACAGGTTTGCAAATGCCACATGGGTTGGTACCTGAAGGGTTGAAGATACTAAGTAGCTAGAAGAATGCGTAACACTTCAGCTAAATAAAACAGGATACTCGATGTACATAATACTCAAGGATTATGGGATAGGTACTGTTATTAAACCTATTTTATAGATGAGAAACTAAGGCCTAATGACAGTAACTTGTCAAGGGAATGCCTATATGTGAATCTGGCCTAGGTCTCTGGTGTCTACTTGTCTGTGTTTTTTTGTCTTTTGTCATCATTGAGTTTATTGGTACTTTTTAAGTATACAGTACAGTTACATTCATCATTGGGATCTTGTACCTTTACATGACAGATCTTGGGTCTCATTTTTTCCCCAAACCCCTGCCCTCCTTTTGCCACCTCCACCCTTCCCTATTTACAAAAACTTTGTCTGTTTTGACAGCAATAATCTCAAACTATCTTAACCCCTATAGCTTTTAAGTTAGTACTGGTATCTATGCTTTAAGTTTTTCAACATTTTTATTCCCACAAGATGGCTATCCTGTCTCTTTGTATTTCTACATAACTTTACACACACACACACACACACCCCACATACTTCCATACTCTGGAGATTATTTTTGTGATATTAGATCATCACAAAGTGGACAGATTTGGACAGATAACCATACAATATTAAATATTTCAATCCACCAACATGGGATATCTCTGTGTGTTTACATCACCTTTACTTTATCTCAGTAATGTTTTGGTAGCTTTCTATATAGTGGTCTTGTATATTTTTAAATAGATCTTTTCATAGATATTTGGTAGATTCGAATTTTTATAAATAAAATAGGTTACAATTTTTATTTTCTGAGTTTTACTGGTGGAATATAAAATACAACTGTTTTTAATACGCTGGTCTTATGACCTGAAATGTTGTAGGGTTAATTTACTACCAATGATCATATAACTGGTAATTCTTTTGGATTTTATATGTATATAGTCAAGTTATCTGCAACAAAAGACCATTTTATTTCTTCCTTTTCAATACTGTATGCTTTTTTTCTTTCTTTCCTTTTTCCCCCCTGTGGAATTAGCTAGAATCTTCATTCAAAACTGAACAGAAGTGGTGATGGTGGACACTGTCATGCACCCAAACTCAAGGAGAAAGCACACAATATTTCATCGATTATAACACTAGTTATAGAATTTTGTAGATGTCTGAATCAATGCTTCTCTGAAAAGACACATGATCTGCCTTTTATTTACAGTGGATTAAACATTTATTGCATTGTCTTTGGCTTCCAGTGACTTCACTCTGATAAGGATAGGTGTAAACTTCTTTGAATTTATCCAGTTTGGGACACACAGCACTTCTTAAATCTGTGGCTTGATATCTTTATCAGTTTTGCAAAATCTCAGTATTTCTGAAATATTGCTTCTAGCTATTTTTCTTCTAATCCTGTTCTGATTTACCTATGTTAGGACCTTTCCACAAGAGGCATTTTTCTTTTATTCTCTTTTCTATAGCTATCATTCTTTTTTATTCAATAGGACTCAGAGTAGATTTTTGTAAGGACCTACCTTCCAACAAATTCTCTCCTGCTTTGTTCAATTTTATTTATTTATTTATTTGTTTATTTATTGGTACTGGGGATTGAACTCGGGTCCTTGAGCTTGCGAAGCAGGCGCTGGAACCACTAAGCTAAATCCCCAGTCCTGTTCAATTTTATATTAAAACCATCTATTGAGTTTTTGATTTTAGGTTTTGGTGTCTCTAATTTCCACTTATTTATTATTAATGGATTCCAATTCCCCAATGAAATGTTCCATTTTACCAACTAACTTCTTGAAATATACTAATCATGATTATTTTAAAGTCTCTAAAATTTCAGTGTCTTAGTCACACTTGGGTCTATTTCTATTGTCTTGTTTTCCTCAGAGTCAGTTTCTTAGATGCTTAGTGGTGTTTTATTGATTTTCACATTATTATGATTGGAAAATTTAGAGCTTGGGTTCTTTCCCTCAAGAGAGCAGACAGCAAGAGATCAAATCAGATCACCTCAAAACAATCACAAACAGCTGATTCATGGGTGGTCAGCAATCTTATTTGTTTGTTTAGGAGAAGGTATCAGGAATTTAATCCAGGGGTTTTGTATTTGGCCCCCTTTTTTTTTTTAATGTAGTTTAGGCTGGCCTTGAATTCACCATGTAGCTCAGGCTGGCCTTGAACTTACTGCAATCCTTCTTCCTCATTACAGGTGCTCTTTTTGTTTCTTGAGAGAGTTTCGTTAAGCCACTAAATTATCTAGGCTGGGCTTGAGGTGGCAATCCTCCTGCCTCAGCCTCCTATAATAAGTACCACCACACCTGGCTGGCTACCAATCTTTCTAAGGCTCAGACCACTGCAGCTTTGTCCTCACTTCTAAAGTATATGGAGCACCTGGTTATTTCCTAGGGTCCCTCTTCTTTGCAAGCCTTGAGCCCCGATTTTTGTTTTCCCAACTCCACAGACCATCAAAACTCTGTCTTGCTTTTCAGCCTCTTTCCCTGTGCAGCTTTAGCAACAAACACTTCAAATAGAAAACTGTTGCCTAGATTTGGCTTCAGGAATCTGGGTTTCTCATCTCTTGAGGATCTTAATTGTCTCAAGTTCTGGCTTACGTGCAGCCTCAGTCTCCAACTGTTGTATCCCCAGCCCCACAAGGCTGCCTCTATTTTCTGTTGTCAGCCACCCTCAGGCTTTTCAACCTCCTTCCCTCCACCCAAAGTCAACTGATGACCGCAGGAGAAAAAACACCACGGAAGGTTCCATTTCGTTCAGTGGCTTCCCTTCTCTCTGGGGTGTTGCTGCTCCAGCCTGCCACCTCAGCAGCAACATGATGCCTTTGTTTCAATATTCTACACAGATTTCTAGTTCTTCTTGGTGGCAATACTGACATGGCCAGGAGTGGAAGTAATTACGTTACTTTTTGATATTTAGTCATTTCTACCACATGATAATCATGTCCAAATTTTATTGATACAACCATTGCTCTAAAGAGGACTGCTGTCACTGACCAAAAATATGTGTACTTTTTCTTGCTGTATTTAGTTTTTACTTCATTTTCAGGCACTGAGAAGAAACAGCAGAGAAAGAGTGTGGCAACTGGCTTAGCAGTTATATGAACAAACACGCAACTGGAAGTAATTCCGTTTGCATAGTGCAAATTAACATTGAACCTTTGGCAGTCTGTGCAGTATTAAATCTTTAGTAATCATGGTTTTCAGTTCAGCTCCAAACAACCCCAAAACGTAGATCATTTTCTTTTCTCTGAAGGAAAGCTGAGATAGAGTGGGTGCAAACATTGCCCAAAGTTCCAGACTTTGAGGCTGGGTTGCAACTGAAAAGGAAATGGCCCTCTTATAGCCATCTCAGCTTGGAACCATGCTCTAAGGGACAAAGTGGTGGGGGGTGGAATTGTTGTCCTTCACCAGCTGGGAACTGTGATTACAGGACTGGGAGGTGGGGACAATTTACCACAAATTGTACTCAGTGGAGTTCATTTGGACCTCTTTATTCCTGACATTTAAAGTTCTCTTAGGACTAATGGTGAAGCTGGCCACTTCTCAGGGCTTCCTTGTGCGATGTGTGAAGCCTGAGAGGAGAGGCCTCCAAGCCTCCTGGCTGGCTTTGACCTTCCCTTGGGCTCTCCTGCTCCAATGAAGGACAAAGACTCACAGCGTGGGGCCCTCCTGTCTGAGGTAGAGGACCCGGGCAGCCTCTGCATTCGGGAAGAGACATATGAGGCCCCCTGACACCCCAGATGCGGCATCTTCGCCCGTAGGACCATCTTGCAGTCATGGTCACTTCCCTGTCGGTGTAATTTGAAGTTGAAGGCAAAGAGAGGTCAGCAGAAGGTTTCAGCTTCCACACCCCTAAGCTACCAGGGAGCCTGAACACAGCTTTTGGTCTCACCCCACTACTCTTCCCTGACCTCCTTGCTATCTCTCCAACAGCGGTGATGGTAAGCGTACTCTTCTTGCTTTATAATCATTTTCCCTTTATTTTTTTAACTGGCAGCCACATAATATGCCTATTTTAAGAGCAAGCACCTTTAGGGGCCGGGGATTTAGCTCAGCGGTTTGGTGGCCTGCCTTGCAAGCGCAAGGACCTGAGTTCAATCCCCAGTACCAAAAAAAAGAGTAAGCACCTTTCATCACTATCTTTTGTTTCCAGCTCACAGAGGACTCTGCCATTTGGCCACCCCACAGCCCAGCAAACTCAGTGAGAATAAAATGACATTAACAAACCTCGGTCTTTCCTATGTGTGACTGTCATTCCCCAGTTCTGTGCTGTATTTTTCTCTAAGTGAGGTCAGATCCAGGTGAGGGAGAAGACACAGTGCAAAGAACTGTAAGGTAACATCACTATCCGTCCACACTGAGACCCCTTCAATGCCAGTGGGGAGGCAGAGAGCAGGACCCCAAGTCCCCAGCACCCAGGCCACTGCAAGCCCTCATGCTACTCTGAGGCCACATTTCCCTGCCGAGCTGTTCGGGACATGGACGGCTGCTCTTCCCATCTCTAGAGGATGCCTACAGGTTAACCAGCAGAAGCAAAAGCAGGACCAGCGAATCCAGGCTTTCGGTCAGGGTGACAGATGACAGTCCCCTGCCAACAGTCACTGCAGCACAGTTCTGTGCCACGGACTCAGTGAGGTGAAGACAGAGGCGCAACCACACAGAACTGAAACCAGAACCAAGGCTTCCGATGCCTGGTTCACAAAGCTCTTCACTCTAATACAGTGTTTGGGTTTCTCTGCGAACAGCAATGCTATATGAATAGTGGCCGCTGGATGAGGGTCCCGGTTCACCCACAATTACAAATCTTATGCCAAAGGGGTAAACCAGCACACCTGTAATCCCAGTTACTGGGGAGGCTGAGGTAGGAGGGGTCCAAGAGTGAGGCTAGCTGAGCAACTTAGTGAGACCTTATTGCAAATATTTTTAAAAGGGATGAGAGTGCTTGCCTAATGTATACGAGGCCCTAAATTCAAAGCCCAGTACCATAAAAAGGGGTGAATCCAGTTCACTCTCTTTTTTTGAAACAGGGTCTTATTATGTGGTTCAAGCTTGGCTTGAACTCATTGTGTCCCTCAGGCCCACCTGGAACTTGTGACCCTCCTGCCTCAGGCTCCCGAGTGCTAGGATCACCAGCAGGCACTGTTAAGGCCGGCAAGTTGGCTTCTCAACCACCAAATCTCTCAACATCCAATGGAATGCTAGCATTCGTGAATTTTTCAATATTTATATAATATTAAGTGAGAGAATTTGTGTTGTGGTAAAATATAAATAACATACAATTTATCACTTTAACCTTTTCTTGGTAGCCCTGGAGATTGAACCCAGGGCCTTCCGCACAGGAGCCAAATGCTCTTCCACTGAACTGCAGCCTAATTCCCATTTCAGCTGGGTTTTTCCCCATTATCTCCGTTGCTTTTAAGTGGCACGAAGTACTTTCATGTTATTATACAACCATCAGCACGCTCTATCTCAAGAACTTTTCCATCATCCCAAACTGCAATTCCATGTCCATTTAACAGTAGCTCCACTTCCTCTTTCCCCTTAGCCCCTGCTCACCATTCATTATTCTATTTCTGTCTCTATAAACTTGAACATTCTAGGCACCTCCTATAAGCGGGAGCATATGATAGTCATCCTCTGATGTATAGCTTATTTCACTTAGCACAATGGCCCGCAGGTTCATCTACACGGTAGTAAATGTCAGAGTTTTACTCCTTTTAAAGACTGACTAATATTGCATATATATGTATTGTTTAGACATGCATCCATCAACAGTCTACCTTTTGAGTGTACCTTTTTGGTTACTGTCAATAGGGTTGCAAGGAACACAAGTGTACTGATGAAAACTTTTTACAGTGTCTGAATGCAGCATTGTGACTCCTAACTATGTGTAGATATGGCCAATAGAAGGCCCTTAAGTTATTTCACACTGAAGAGTTGTCATCCCCTCTGTATCCTCAGCCCAGACTAAGCAGTCATGATCTGAAAAGATTAGCAAAGACTTTATAGGACAAAATAAGTAAAAGGAGGAGGAGGAGGAGGAGGAGGAAGATGGGATGAAGAGGAGGAAAACTGGATAAAAGGAGAGAAGAAAAGAAAGAAGAGGACTCCTTGATGTTTGCCTACAATCATGGGATCCGCATGCGTGACGCACTGAGCAACCTAAAGGTTCTACCACCAGATCCCACCAAGGAAGGAGGTTCAGGCACCCTGAATACATCCGGAGGTCTGTTCATTGGAAACCAGAGGCTTCGAATGGGCTGCGTCAATTATGAGTGAAGGCATGTTGCTTTAGCACTAAAATCATCTTGTGATGACCAGGCAGATGCTGTTCTACCTATGTCTTAAGCTCCACAACTCTAAACTTAAGCCCTGTGATGTACATCATTGTGGCTTGGAAAGACAGGAGGAAAGAGATGCTGCTGTTTCTCTCATACTCCCAACGCTTTCCCCATCCTGTGCCTGGTGAGTCAGCTGTGAAGCTCTAAGAGGCCACTTTGGAACAAGTAACAGTACTCCTGGAGACCCGCACTGGCTGTGCACAGAACAGATCCAGGGCTGCTCTGCAGGACCACTGCTGTGCTGAGACCTCAGGATGCTCAGCTGAGGCCAGAGGCTCGATGTGACATACGGTTGCATCATTGTGCTAATGACTACTCCACGCAACAATATAAAGTTCATACTGTTAATCTTTGCTTGGGGGGGGTATTTTGTTTTATTGTTTACGTTGAGGCCATTTCACTCTGTGTCCTTGCACCTTTTGAGAGGACACAGATGATACAATGTCCCCAAACCTCCCTTCAGGCAGTGGAGACCCACAGGATGAGTCCTGATAGCATGAGAACACATGTGTGCGTGGGAGCCCCCACAAGTGAGAGCAGCTCTGAGGTCAAGGTTACAGCACATTCTGTCACTCTGGCTTTACCTCCAACCCATGGTACTATGACACACAAACCCTACGTTAACTGCAAAGTGGTTCATCTGCTAGCCACCAATGTTTCCCCAAATCCTTCCAGATGAAGCCACAGGGATTTCCCAGCCCTTAGGGCTCTTTGAGATCAGGCCCACAGGACTCTGGCTCTCCAAAGAGGAGGTGGTGTTGTGCAGGGACTTGGTGCTCTCGGAATCAGTGTGTTGAAACCCGGTTCAATCATGCACCGGACATGCAACCTTTGGTATATCACTCCCCGCCTAGGTGCCCCGGTTTAGTCATCTATAAAACAGGGGTGAGAACAGGACCTGCCCTGTATGGCTTCCATTAGGATTAAAGGGCTGTATAACACATTTAGAATGGTGTCAACACTTACATGCTGCCCTTACAGTTGAGTGTCCTCTACACGAAGCACCTCCTGAGCAAGCCCAGCCTCTCAATGCCTCCCAAACCCTCACAGGCCCAGTCACTGCTCGCTGCTGCCTCTCCATGGACTGCCTGCCTGCAATCAGTCTTCCAGGTCGAGCTCAAACCTCAACAGCTCCACCCAGCCTTTTCTGCAAAGAGTTTTTCTCCCCTCAAAGCCCCTGTGTGTATCTCTTGGGGCTTTATGTTATGGTAACCATAATTACTCTTAAAGAAGAAGGTAAATAAAAGAGCTTTACAGTGGGACACAGATGTAATAATAATAACAATAGTAATAGCTTTGTCTTATCCACGCAGAACCCAGCCACAAGGGACAGGTATCACATCGATTATCTTTCTTCTTCCCACATGCTTTCTACAATAAAACCTGTAGTGTTTTCAGCAGGTAGCTTCCTACTAATACTGTAGGGTGAGCTTGTTGATCAGATGGGTTTTTCTACAGGCGGGTCGCTGAGGGAACACACAGCATGATATAAACATGTGCAGGAGGCAAGATACCAGACCAGGCGTGTTTTCAGGTAGGAAGGCCTGTGTAGAGGACCACTCTGGAAAGCTGAGCAGCCCGTGGGTGGCCCATTCAGCATCTTTAAATGTTTTTCTAGGCCTTCTTTTCAACTCAAGCTGGGAAACTGCTCTGGGTTTTGTACCCCACCTTCTATGTCAAACCCTCTCTCTTGCCTCATTTTTCTGGTATCGAGAGGTGTCTGTTACAGTTCTTAGGTGCAGGAAATAGAAAGTGGTTTTATCTCAACCAGAACAAATGGTGGCGGCTTGGGAAAACTCACCATCAGGTGAGCTCTAGACATCCAGACATCAGAAGCCACAGGAGGAGGCCATTTCTGAGGCCCCCGTAGAGTCCTATCTCTCTCCTCCTGGGCTAACCTACCAAGCCGAGTCCTAGAAGGGAAAGTCTGATTGGCCAGCCTGGGTCACCAGTCCAGGGGCTGAAGTGGGTGGGGAAGTGGAGGATCTGGGCCTCTTAGCTTCCGTCATCACTGTGCTCTATTTCTATTAGAGCTGCACACAGCAAGGTAAAGGTGGGTCCCTGAAAGGAAACTCAGAGGCTGGTGAAAAGGGGACCCACATGCTAGTGGCTAAATGACCAAAATCAGCTGCCACACTGGATTCGGGTCTTGGTTCTCTTTCCTCTTCTAGCCCTTCTGGATGGACAGCTCACTTGTGCAGCTCTTTGGTGTTTTAAGTGTACTTCCCCCGAGTGGCTGCCTGTCTTTCACAGTGGCCTGTGCTGCCATCTGAGAGTCAAGGATGCCACGGCCCAAGCCCACATCCAGGGCTCTAGGCCCTGCACTGCTTGGAGATATGGAGCAGGTGAGGCAGGGGTGCAGGACAGGCCAGTAGCCCGGAGCTCGGGGCACTGAAGGTCACAGTAGAAAAGAAGGTGAGAAGGAAAGCAAAATAAACAAGGCAGCCCTGCAGTCCTGACACTCCATCCTTCACCGGCTATGCCCTCAGTCATAAGAAGGTCAGCAAAGAGCCACATGAGCCATCTCTACTTTAAGTTCCATTGTCTGGACCTAATGTCTGCAGCAGGGTTGGGGTAAAAGGAACAATGAAAAGCAGGGGATAACTTGCAGGGAAAGACATTTTTGGGAAAGTTCTCATCTTTCACAGGAGAAAGGGATGGTCCTCTGTTTTGTTGATTTATCTTGCTCTGTCATTTAGGCTGGTCTCGAATCTATGACAATTCTGTCTCAGCCTCTTGAGCACTGGGATTACAGGCATGCACCACCACACCTGCCTAGGGATGGTCTTCTTTCTGTCTTTAATCTTTATTGTTTATGTGTGACACATGGAGCTATGGCAGCCATCTTGCCACTATGAGGAGATGTCTGAAGATAAGAGCCTTCTCCCTGAGATGTGGGGTGGGGTGGAGGAGGATGTGACTAGATCCCGATGCTGCTACTGGGCTCACCAAGTCTTCCACACTTTCCAGTACCTCAGATGATACATTTCGTTAGAGCTGATGACACTGATGGTCTTATTTTATGTTAGGACTGCAACCATCCTGCCTGATTCTGCCTTCTAGCCACCTCCTCTAAGCACTGGGCACATCCTAAGACCCACTGACATCGTCTAACCTGGGGGCCGGGAAATTCTCACTGGAGAGGAGAAGGTTCTCTGCAGCTGCACGGTGATGCAGGTCACGAGACTCCTCAGCATTCATCTTTCTTGGACAAGCATCCTGTGATTTGAGACCATAGATATTGGGTAATGACTATGGTAATGATTAGGGATTCACTTCAGGAATAACGAAATATAATTACAGTCCTATTTCAGTGTGTTTCCATGACAACAGGGCAACTGTAATTGATCAGCAGTTTTCTTTCTAAACAGATCCCCGAGCCTCATTCAAATGAAATGCGAAAGAGTGATTAATTATCCTCACCGAACCAACTGAGGCTGCCAGAAGGGAACGGAACCGGATTGTGTGTTGTGTGCTATCTTGGCGGCTCATCCTGGATCCCGGTATTCTATGAAAATGTATGGTACTCAGCAGGCTACAGACTTCCAATTCACCCATCAGCTACAGCCGAAATAGGACATAGCACCCACAGTTGAGGAGGAGAAGGAAAGTCTGGAACCTTAAAATGCACCATCTCAGAGCTGGGAGTCTGCACCACAGGGTGGGCAGTAATCTAACCTGCCTCTCCTGCTCCGAGGGGACTCTCGGGCTTCAGTGCTGCCTATTCCGTTCCTCAGCTGCCCACCTGGAGAAAGATCTTTTCATGAACCTCTCTAGTCATCAATGGAATTGTCAGAATTCATCTGACCATCAAAATTCATCTGCTCATCTGAATTCTTCTTGGATTATGCTCTGAAACAGAACACAGCTCGCCAGCATCTTCTTCATCTTAGTCACAACATTATTATGCATTTGTAAAGTGCTTTGCAGCAGATAGTATAGCACTGCATAAAGTTTTGTGCTTATAATAACCCCAGGAGGTGGCACACATCTATTTAATGGTTGAAAGGGCCAGCATGTTAAAGGTCACCCAGCTCACGAGTGAGGGCACCTGCATTCACAAGAGGAGTCCAGCTCCTGGTCGCTGCGCTGCCCACATACTGGACCTCTTGGAGCTGCCACCACTGACACACCAGCCTTCTTTCCCCCTACACCAATTAGCTTAGTTCTATTACCCCTCCAGCTTATCCCCAATTTTCATTCATTTAAGATGCTTTGAACTTTTTCTCTATTCAATTCAGCACCTCCCAGATTCCTATGGATAGGGCAGAAATGATCAAGTAAAATAAATCTTTTCTGACTTCATCCTCTGAGGAGCAGCAGGGCCGTGTGACCTAAGGCACCTACTGTAACCAGGGAGATTGAGATCCATTGCAATTTTATTGGAGACACATTGTCTCACGATGCTAACTATGTGATTTTCCCCTTGCAGAGGGCCAGAAGGATGGTGAGACTACCGTACCCTGGTGGGAGACTGGAAGATAGACGAGGTAAACATGGACTTGTAGGAAGAGTCAGTGCAGTACAAGTACAATGTGTACACATGCATTCATTCCATGAATAATTACTGAATGGCTGGTAAGTGCCAGACACAGTGCTAGGGGCTAAAACACAAGAACATCAGGCCAACTGTTTCCTCTTACGGAAGGTAAAGATGTTTTGAGAACAGTTTGGGGAGTAGGAGCTTGATCTAAGCTGAGGGTACCAACGAAAGCGTGCTCCTCACAGGAAGGCACTTCTGTGCAGGAAACTCATAAAAAAGAACTACATGGGTGAAGGAGGTGGAGATGGGCAATAGAGAAGCCCCAGATAAAAAGATGACCATGTGCAAAACCAGCAGACCAGGGTCCTAGTCATCTCCAAAACTGAGAGTACTTGGATCTCTGCAAGCCTCAATTCCCCCACTTGTAAAGTGAAGGTACTGGATAAACACCACAAATACCCTAAACCTGTGACATTTCCATTCCTACCAGCAAGTACAAGGACTCCCATCTCTACATGTCTTTGTCAGCACTTGTTTTTGTCATCTGCTGCACGGCTGTCTTCCTGAGGGTGTGGGGGAGCATCAACGCTTAGGTTTCCATTTGCATTTCCCTGATGGCTGACAATAATGAGCAAGTGTGGTATATGTGTTAATAGACAATATTCTTTTCTTTTCTTTTTTTTTTTTTGAGAAATGTCCATTCAAATCCTTTGCCCATTAAAAATGTTGTCTTTTAATAATTGAGCTGTAAGAGTTCTTTACCTATTTTAGATACAGGTCTCTTATCAGATATATATTACTTGTAAATGCTGTCTTCTGTCCTGTGGATGTTTTTTTCATTTTCTTAATGGTATTATTTATAGCACAAAATTTAATGTGGATAATGTCTAAGTTATCTTTGGTCATTTGTGCTTTTGGTACCTAAGAAAGGATTGTCTAATACAAGGTCATGGAAATGTACTTCTCTGCTTTCTTTGAAGAGCTTTATCATTTTTAGTTCTTACGTTCACAGCTATAATCCACTTTGAGTTAATTTTTGTGTTTTGTGAAAGGGGTCCAATATCATTCCTTTTTTCCCAGTTTTATTCTTTTGCAATCCAATGGTCTCAGTACCATTTCCTGAACAGACAATTTTTATCCATTGAATTGTCTTGGCACTCTTGTAGATCAATCAACTTTTATTTCTACGTTGGAAACTGGATAAAGAAGATGTGGTTTTTCTATAAAATGGAATATTACTCAGCCATAAAAAATGAGAAAATAGATTCATTCATAGGAAAATGGATACATAATGAAGATATACTCCTAAGTGAAATAAATAAGTCACACATGTGTAAATACTGAATAGTTTCCCTGGTGTGAATAATCTGCAATAATACATAAGATCCTAATAAGATTACTGACATTTAGAAATGGGAAGAAAGGAGCTAAAGGTGTAAGGAAGGTGGGATGGGTAGGGGAAGGGTAAAAAGGGAAAAGAAAAAAATGTGAGATAATGAAAAGATGAAAATAAAGTGTTTGTAGATGGGGAGGGGAGGAGGGGGTGAAGGGAGGGCAGGGGTAAGGGGAAAAAATGAGAATCAAGACTTGTCACGTAGAGGTACAAGATCCCAACAATGAATGTAACTGTACTGTATCCCTAAAATGTACCAATAAACTCAATTAAAGCTGAAAAAAAACTTTTATTTCTAGACTCTTGATTCAATCCCATCCATCTCTATATAATCTATACTAATAGCAATACATATTGTTTAGATTATAATAGCTCTGTACTGCTTCTAAATTGGGAAGCCACAGTCCTCTATGTTTTTCTTTCTAAGATGTGTGTGTGTGTGTGTGTGTGTGTGTGTGTGTGTGTGTGTGTGTGTTAGTGGGCCTGTTCTGGGTCCCTTGCATTTCTGTAAATTTTAGGATTCACTTGCTAATCTGGGGGGGGGTGGCAACTAGGATTTTGGTAGGGAGTTCATGGAATACCTGCAGATCACTTTGGGGAGTAATGACTTCTTAATAATGCTATGTTTTCCAATCCATGAACATGGGATGTTTTTTCATCTTTTAGATCTTCTTTAGATTATTTCTGTGATATATTTTCATTTTTACTGTACAAGTCTTACACTGCTTTTGTTAAATTTATTTCTAAGTATTTTATTCTTTTGATGTTATTGGAAATGAAATAGTTTTCCTACATTCATTTTCAGATCATCCACTGCTAATATGCAGAAGTACAGATGAGATACTAACACTCCAATCTGTACCCTGCAACCTTGCTTAACACTATTTATTAGTCACATAGTCTTTATGCTTGTGGATTCCATATGTATATCTTCATGGCATCTGCAAAGAGATAGTTTTGCTTCTTTTTTTCCAAGGTTGAAGTTTTTTGTTTTCCTTTGTGATTGCCTCAGTACTATTTTACTAGTATAGTATACACTATAACAGCACAGTATAATGTTAAACAAAAGGAATGAAAAAACACATCCTCATCTTGTTCCTGATTTTAAGGGGAACATATCCATTCTTTCACCATTTTGTCATTAGCTGAGTTTTTCTAGACATCCTTTATCAAGTTGAATTAGTTCCTATCTATTCCTAATTTTTTGTTCTTCTTTTTTAATCATAAAATGTGTTGGACTTTGTCAAATGCTTTTTATGCACCTCTTGAGATGATTGTATGGTTTTAGCTTTTTACTCTATTAACATGGTGACTGATTTTTGTGTGTTAAACTAACTTTATGTTAGTAGAAGAAATTCCACTTGACTGTGGTATGTGATCCTTTTTATATGTAAAGATTAGATTCAGTTTGCTAGTATTGTGTTGAAGACTTTTGTGTCTCTATCTATATGGACATGAATCTGTAGTTTTCTCTTCTGACATCTTTGCCTGGCTTTGGTGTGAGGGCAACACTGGCCTCACAGAGTGAGCTGGAATGTTCTCTCCTATTTGATTTGCCACATCCAATTTTGTATGCAAGTTTCTGTGCCATTATCCAATAGATTCATGGTCTTGCTCCTCAGTGACTCTAAGTCCTGCATCTCAAGGCCTTCGCATCCTAAATCCTTCCCAAATTGTTCCAGTCCTAGAGTAAGCTCATGCTCCCTGGAGCCCCTTCAACGTTCACTGCACTTAGACTGAGTCGGCACAATATAAAGTGCTGTAGTAGACACTGGGTGTTCAGGAGAAACTGGAGGCAGAACAACTGAGGAGCTAGGAAAAAAGCAAAGTTTCATTCAGACAGCAGGAGGAGAGCAGAAGTCTGAGTCTAGAGACCCAGAACCAGCAGATAACCGAGGGCCATGTGACTAGCTCCTTATTAAGGCTGCTTCCTTGGGCAGTCCGGGACAGTTAAGAATATACTGTTTACAGTTTGGGTTATTGTTCAGGTACTGAACAGCTGCCTGACCTAGTCACTCTGGCTTGAGTTTTCTATCTTAAGAGAGTCAAGGTAAATATTACACAAATTCACCTATGTCAGTGGTGGTGAACTTGTGTCATATGTGCTGCAGCAAGCTGTTTGTATCACTGAAAGCTCTTTAAAAGGTTTGCCCTCACTGTGAAACGCATATTGAGTTCCATTTATAGTAGCTTTGTTTTTTTCAAGGGAAGGTCTCGCTATGTAGTTCAGGTTGGCCTTAAAATCACTATATAGCCCAAGCTGGCCTCAAATGTAGGGCAATTCTCCTGCCTCAGCCTCCCAAGTGCTGGGATTACAGGCGTGTGTCACCATGTCTGGCTTTGTACTAGCTTTACTATGTATCCAACGGCAAATTCTCTGTGGAAAAAAAGGGTCTGTGTTCAAAGGAATCTAGGAAATGATCCATCCTACATCCCTTTTCTGAATATTCATAGGGCACTTGAAATAGCGAATGCTCTGTAATACAACATACAAAGAATCTTGTTTAATTTTTTTTTTTACCAGAATTTCCCAAACCTTTTTACCAAGATGACCCTTTCTTTCTTTTTACTCATAACATCTATTTAACATACTTTTGGAAACATTTCAGTTGTATTTAATTAACAAAGCAAATCACATTAAATTGTTAAACACTGGTCACGTTTTATTGCTTCACTTTTCCCAAGGCACGTGTAATTTCAGAGCAGCAGTCTAGAAAGAGCAGATGCTTTAAAAGCCCAAGGAAATGGAAAACTTCAGGCAGAATCAGCAGATAGTAAGAGGCTATTTTGGGCCAGAGAGGTGCTGCTACAATTACAGACTCTTGGAGATCAACAGCATATTCAAGTTCAGCGAACAAATCCTCACCAAGTGCAGAAAGCCCACCTTCATGGGCTCCCAGCCCTGCAGACACAGGCCCAGCTGCCCCATTTCCAGTAGTTTTTGCTAGGAATTCAACACACACACACACACACACACACACACACACACACACACAAGGAGTTCTGCCTTCTTGCACCTCTGCCCAAGATCATGTTACCAAAATGTTAAGTTTTGTGCTTTGGTGAAAGCTTTCCATTTTGGAGAAAGCAAAATAAAATATATGGAAAACTTTTAAAAATCATTACACAATGTAAAGTAACAAATATGTCTGTTAAAGGAACAGTGAACTGAAAATAAGAATTTGTTGGAAACAATGGTTTTCATTTTTTCTACCTTAAATAAGGAAGATAATCAGAAGTTCAGCTATGCTATAAATATTACATGTAATATTTACTTTGTGGATAAAATTAGTTTGCAATTTTCAATTTGTAGAAGAAAGGAGGAATGCATATGACATATTTCTGAATGACATTTTCTATATTTATGTTTCACTTTTAAAATATTTAGAGTTGTTTAAAATGCACGGACAAAGCTTATCCTTCTTATTTAGGAGACAAACATTTTATATAAACAAATGTTCAATTAAAATATAGCTCATGACTCATAAATTTCACTGAGAACAGGTGACATTATTTACAGAAATGTAGCTGCTTCAGCCAGTGTGGAATTTTCCAAGGTTTTGCAAAACTCAAAAACCTTAAGGAAAATTTCAGGAGGTAAATGAAAGATAGAACTTAAATGGTAAGAGAACGTCCAAATCCCCAGCTCCTGTAAGAGTCCAACATACAAGATGCCAGGGACTTTTCAAAACCATAAGCTACCATAAAAGGACATGTTGTCTTCATAGGACTGTCTGTCCAAAGGTGAGCTTCCAGATTTGACCTCATTTTCATTGAACTGCTTCCTTTTTGTTTTTTGAGACAGAATCCCACTATGTAGTTGAGACAGACATGGAACTCACAATGCAGCCCAGGCTGGTCTCCAACTCACTGCAATCCTCCTGCTTCAGCCTCCCGAGTGCTGGGATTACAGGCGTGCGCCACCATGCCTGGCTCAACTACTTCTTGATTGCACTTCACTTTCCTATTTTATAACTGAAGAAACTGAAGTAAAATTAAACTTGAACCATATTGAAAAGTGCTCAACTACGTATCAGTTCTGATGTCCCAATAGCTGGATTACCTAGTGTTAGCTGGATTCTCCTTTCACTTAAATCCTTTTATCTGAAAGGTTTTTTTTTTTAACCCTAAAGAGAAAAATTAAATTTGATAGTTTTCTTAGCAAAATAGCAAAGACAATGGAAGACAAATACAGGCTTATCAAGGCAAAGAGTCAGGACGGGTGAGAACTAACAGATATTGCTGTTCAACAGTAGGGCTCACTGTGCACTGCTGGTCTGAGGGCTTTTGGGGCACAACATAGCATGTGCTAGAATTTACCTACTGACATGTACTTCTCAACTGTTTCTGTCTTTGTCCTTGGCACATCTTAAGAATATCACAGCTTATATCATGTACTCCTTTAGCATGGATTAACTTAGGCAGTGCCAGACATTCATAGGAAACCTTTTGGGAACTGCTAATAGCAGGCTGAATAAAACCTTGTCCCTGACCTCACAGGACTGACAGCTGAGTAAGAGACAGAAAAGCAAATCAATAATTTCCACAGGAAGCGCCAAGTTCTTTGCTGGAGCCCCACGTACGCGATACCAGACGGCACAAGCATGGGAAGATGAATGGGACTGGGTAATTAGGAAAGGCCCTCTCAGAACTGAGTCCCATGCTGTCAGTAGCAGAGTTTAGCCATCTCTGACTTGGACTGATTCCCAGCTTTTAGGTGACAAAGGCCCCACCCCGATTTTCTGAGTTCTTGACTCTATCACAGTCACATTTAGGGAGGGGATGGAGATGGGGTTAGGGGAAGGGAGCAAAGGAAGAAAGGAAAGAAGGAAGGCAGGCAAAAGAAGAGATGCAGGAAGAAAAGGATGGAGGTAGGGGACAAAAAAGGAGTTAAAAGCTCCAGCAAGAACATGTTCCAAAAGGTGCTAGAGATCCCAGTGGTGTGGAAGGCGCTCACCTGTGCATGAGTGATCTGTGTGCTCAACTTGTGTGAGCTCTAGTCTATGGCCACCTTCTCTTTGCCAACTCACAGGACACAGGAACAGGCTGTTAACCCAATGAGCCCCACTACACCCTATGTACTCCCAGCACATGAGGTCAGACTGTCTGCCTGCTAAGTCCCCAAGGTGAACCCTCCACAGAGAATGGACCAAGTGGCAGCAGCACTTTTCGGACACATTTGTGATGTGGTTCCTGCCTGCTGAAAGCAAAAAATGGCACCTGCCTCCTTGGAGATTCTACTCCCCACCCGGGATGCTGCCAGTGACAGAAGAAGGTAGACGTTATTACCTTAGATTGTCCTCCAGGGTCTCCTCATCTGAAGAGAAAGTCCCATTGCTGACCCTCTGTGGAGAGTAGCTCTTCTTCCCCACTGCCTCCTCCCGTGATGGTGAAGGATCTTTCTTTTTCCTTTTGCCAAACAACTTCTTAAAGGACTGGAATTTGCCTCCCTTCTTCTTGTCTGAAAATTACAAGATAAACACACACTGTAGACTGATAGGGCTGTACCTTACCTCTGAGCCCAGGGACAAATTACAACCGAGTGGCCTCTGGCCAGGGAGCCAGGCCAAAGGGCAGGCATCAGCCAAGCCCAGCTGGAGGAGTGTCAGGGCCAGCACTGGTGCAGCTGTGCGCGGTAAGGCACAGCATGAGCCACAGGTGTGGTGAGTCCTCTGCCTCCCACGCCCCCAAGAAACACCTGCGAAGAGCAAGAAGCAGCTGCAAGCTTTGCAGTGGCAGGCACAGCACCCCTTCACACAAACACACCACGTGGAAGCAGTGGCTGCTTTTCTTCACAAAGCAGATGGCCATGCCCTTCTCCATTCAAGAAGCGGAGAAAAACATATGAGTTATACAGGTAGTTTAAAACACACACACACACACACACACACACACACACACACAACAAACATGCTATTAGCTCATTAGCTCTTATCCCATACAAGAGATATTTTTAGCTCCAGGCATAAGCTTTGTACCCAATGCCCTCCACCTCCATGTATTTCTGGTTTATTTCCCTTATCTCTTTTTAAAAATCTCCTTTGAAAACTCCCAAGGAGATGCTACGAACATCTCCCCATACACTGGTGAATATAGCCGTATTTCAAGTGATCCTTTCAGTTCTGCTCCTTTCATACAAATTCCTTCACTCTAGTAGACTCCTACCTTGAAAAAGAAAGTATAAATCATCCTCAACCAGATAAAATTTTTTTTCTTATTTTTCCTTTTAAAAGAAGCTTAAACAATCACTCATCCGGTGGTATGACAATAATTTTGAACTGTTTAACCCTTACTGGGTACTACACTGCTCTGAGAACTTTATAGATATCATCTCAGTTCATCTTCACAGCAACTATACGAAGTAGATATCGTTAATGCCCATTTTACAGACAAAGGATCTTAGACACAGAGAGAGAAAATGACTTGCTCGCGTTCAGTAGTTCTTAGACGGATGTGCACACTGTGAACAGAACAATTCCCGCATGAGGCACACAGGCGAGACCCCTGGCACAGAAGACACAGAAGCATCATCACTCACACAGAGAGCAGTCCAAGATCTTTAGCGCAGGTGCAAAAAAGGCACCTGCAGATCTCAGTGGCCCAGGAAACGATATTGTAATGACATCGCATTAAAGGGTGCCCCATTCACACAATGTAGGTATTCAGTCTTCAAAAAAAAAAAAGGGCTAAATTACCTTTTACAGTGTGGTATTTGATAGACAAGAATGTGCACAATACAATTAAGATCACATTTTAAAATGATAAAAACAGTAATAAGTAGGTCTGATTTCCTTCTATTGTGTGATTTCAATGGTTATTTACACAAGAGTGAGTATGCCAGAGATTTTTACCCCTACTTTCTTGTTCCTATGAGCAAATTCCCCCCAAATTAAAAATTTTTGTATAGAAAGCTGGGTGTGGTGGCGCATGCCTGTAATCCTAACACTCGGAAGGCTGAAGCAGGAGGATCACTGTGAGTTAGAGACCAGCCTGAGACTCTGACTCAAACAAACAAATAATAATAATAAAAATGAAAAATTTTTGTATAGGAATTGATGAAGTAAATACTTTTCTGAGGATGTCCACAGCTGGAGATATGTAAATGACATCCAGTTCCTAGGTTTGGTATTATCACAGTAAATGATCAAATGACAATTTACACTGTAGTCCACTTATTTCCAACATAAAATTCTTCTTTTTCCTTTCATATCAATTGTCTTTTTCCCATTGCAGAAATATCTAAACTCAGATTTCTCAATCAGCAATATTCCAAAAGATACAGCAATATCCCCAAAGTATCAGTTAAGTATCATTATGCTGGCCTGGGTCTACAGTTCAGCTTTTAAGCTGTGCAGAGAACTGCAGATTACACTAGAATTTATCAATTTAAAAAATTACTGCCATGAAGTTAAAGTAGATTCAGTGATATGCCTCTGAGCTAGAACCAAGGAGTGAATTATAATTAAAAACAAGTCACAGTTTCTTGAACAGATTACTCCCATAGAAGACCAACAGACAGTCTGTCTGGACTGTGCGTCAGCTCAGAAGGTTGACGAGGCCCTTGGTACTGCTTTAAAAGGCTGCATCACCATATAAAGTATTTGCTGTGTCAGCACTCTGCTGAGGGAGACAGTGAACTGAGCCCAGAAGGAGCTGGATTTGGACACAAGGATGAGACAAAGCCCAGTATCACAAAAAAAGAAGTAAGGATGAGACAAAGACAGGACACCAGGATTCAGAAGCCCTTCCGCAAGTACAGAATGGCCTCCTCCCAGTGATTTGTCCACAGCTGGAAACAGGTGCTTGACCTCACCTTATATGGGCAATAACATAAGCACACAGGCATCATCCTGGAAGAGTGTCAAAAGTCCAAGTGTCAAAGAGTGCGTGTCTCCGGCATCCCTGAGAACAATTTCAGTAATGCCTTAGGGATTATCATGGAGGGAAAAGAAAAACAGTACCTAACCAAACTCTCCTTTCAACCACCAGCCCTGCTGACCAGGAGAAAAAAGATCTCAAGTCCTCAAGACATCAGTTTCTCTTTGGAGGATGACAACACAGAAGCTTTCTTTAGAATTCTGCTCCAAAGTCTTGGTGTTTGGTGACAACTCCGTTATGAAAAACAGTTTCCCACCCTTGCTTCCAAAATCAATAATACACATCCTATCAGAACTATCTTTAAATATTAATGTTCTAAAAGTTTACTTCATAATTATTTCATTACAAGCTATAGCAACTGATTATTTTTCTACAATTCACTTTATGAACAGATTCAGTAATTATATTTAGTCCCACCTTACATTTCGATAGCAAAACTTAAGTGATACTAAGAGGGAATAGATTTTATAAATTAGAGGAATTATACTTTTGTTTTCCCCAATCAATACTCTCAACTATAAGATTTCTCATATCAAAAAAAGTAAGTCATGAAATGTTTGTAATTCTGTGCTATAATAAACTTTATGAAAATATGAGCATGTGTCTATAATAGCCACTAAATACATTTTTATGATCAACTTAGATTTGGGGACAAAATTAGTCCATCTGCACAGAATCAGTTGGATTAAGTGGTCACCAGTATCACCCATGTTCTTGACAAGTAACAACTAACTGCTAGTGGGAATTGTTTTTGGAGCAAACAGGTGGAGCCTAAAAGAGGGAAGTGCGGTAAAACAGAGCAGACTTCTGCAATATTCACTCGAAATATCCCAAAATGCAACCATTGTGTAGTAGTTTAGCATAGCACAGCGGACCCTTGACTCATGAACTCAGTTCGTTCTGAAAGGCTTTTGCAACTCAGGTTGGTCAATTTCCTTCAAAGTCTCTCCCCTGTATAATTTGAGGCCACACTTGCTTTCAGGCAGATCTCAGCGTCCTTAAGTGAGACACTGGCCCAGGATTTCTCAATTGACCCCACAAAGGGGAGGATACGTAATGTTCCTTCCAGAACTCTGTAATGATAAGATCCGTATCTGAGACCATAGGGAAGCACAAGTGACTGGCATTCAGGTAACCACTCAGGACTTTGGCTTTAAGTTAAAACTAAAATTCCAGTCATAACCCAAGTTGTTAATATGTCAGGCTGGCTGTAACTTGAGGGTCCACTGTATTTTCCCACACAGACTTTTTATGATGGCATTTTGGAATTTTACAACACAAATTTAGTTTTGTTGGGCACTTAAGGCAGTAGGGAGGAGGGGAAGGAGAACTGTTATTACTACCAATTTGTTTTTCTTTCATAGGGAGCTGCAACACCAGTTATGGGTTAAGAGTGTGGCTGCCAGAGACAAGAATATTTGGTTCACATCTGATCCCTTCTCTACTAGAACATCTGCTTGCCATCCTCTCTAGAAATTTACCATTTTGAGCTGTAGCGTTAAATTTATAGGTGAAAAAGCAATGGAAGGCACATTTCTTTAATATTTCAGCATTTTTCTGTTGTCATTTTCCACATGAAAGAACTTATATATGAATATATACTGCTGCAGGGAATGACAGTAATTTTTAATTTTTTAAATACTGAACCAAATTAATTTATTTTCATTAACCAATAATTACTTTAGGGAATTTTTTTCCTTTTAAAAATTGCTCATTATCCATTATTTTATGGATATAATTATATACCATCTGATCGCTGCATCATAATTACTAGTTTATAGGTGGATGTGGTGGCACACGCCTGTAATCCCAGTACTCGGGAGGCTGAGGCAGGAGGATCGCTGTGAGTTCGAGACCAGCCTGGGCTACATAGTGAGTTCCAGGTCAGTCTCAACTACATAATGAGACCCTGTCTCAAACAAACCCCCCAAATAATAATAATAATTAGTAGTTTACATAGAAGATCCTAAAAATTAAAAAATCACTCAGCAAGTCAAACAAATCTGAATCATTTTCCATTTGTCTTAAGAATACAATTCTTACATTTTCACTTCTAAACCTAAAGTAATAAAAAGTGTCCAATTTCTTTCCATTGGAGTTCCATGGTAGGCTTCCAAATGAGAAACAAATTTTCCATCATAGTTCATTTTAAGTGTCTTGAATATTCAGGACTTCTCAGAAGTTGATACCAGTGGGAAGGGTAGGGGACAGGTAAAAAGGGAAATGAAAAATATATGAGAAAAATGAAAAAATGGAAATGAAGTCTTTGTAAACGGGGAGGGTAGGAGGGGGTGAAGTGAGGGCAGGGACAAGGCGAAAAAATGAGAACCAAGACTTGTCATGTAAAGGTACAAGATCCCAATGATAAATGTAACAGTACTGTATACCTAAAATGTACCAATAAACTCAATAAGAGAGAGAGAGAGAGAAAAAAAAAGAAGTTGATAACCAGGTTCTTAAGGCCAGTATATGTGAGAATCCAGGTAAAATAAATTTATTAAACATATTTCCTGACTATGGGAGCTTTCAGAGTCCTTGATATGTGGCTATTATTTTTCTTTACAAGTACAGAGAATATGCATTGTTTTCTATACTTGTTTGGAAATTGGCCTTGGAAGGCTTGTTTGACTGTGGAAATGACTTTTTTGACAACCATCATGAAGACAGTTTCTTTGAATACATTCTGGGGAACAGTTTTCAAGATTTCTTTCAAATATCTTTTAGTTTCCTATACATTTTACACACACACACTGCGCACGCCCCTTCTCTAAACCCTGGCACACAGTACTCAGTAAACATGAGTGAGTTGACTGAAACATCTTGTGTTTCGTTGGTTAAATAAACTTAATGTGGGAGGTAAACTACTGATCTCAAACATTTATGTAAACAGCATACAACAGGGCATGGTACACAGCAATCATCTGAATCCTATAATTTTACTGATTTGAGGAGATTTTTGTAATGTTTTCCTTAGCTCTGGAATATCTGGATTCTTTTCAGAAGATACTTTCAAGTTAAAAAAGTTTCCTAGATATATCTGTGAAGCACATTTCTGCCGGACCCCACAATCCTGGGATATTCGGCTATGACTAAGGGGTTAGCAATGGGACAGGTGTGCTGTGCACCCCAGGGCCGTGTGAGAACGATACCGAGGACCAAGATTCTACTTCCCGTGGGGGACGATAGTAGCTTATCGTGCTCCATGAGGAAGGACGGGAGAAGCATAAAAGGAGGGAGATACCAGTGAGTGATAGAGAAAATGAAGAGACAGGATCAAAATTGTTTTAAAAGGGGAAAGGGGACCTGGAACAAATGGTGAGTGGCCCAGACAAGGTTCAGACTGCCTTTCACAAGTCAGGGGTTAGAGGTGGGATGCGTGCAGACCGGCCCACATCTGATGTTATAGTGCAGATCAAGAAGATGCTCCAAAGGCTCATTCATGGAATGCTTGGTTCCAAGATAATGGCTACTGGGAGGTGGAGGAAATTTCAGGATATAGGACCCAGGTGAAGGAAGGAGGTCACTGGGCGTGTGCCTTTTAAGAGTATATTTTGTCACTGGCCTCCTTTCCTCTTCTCCCTCTCTCTCTCTCTTTCCCTCCCTCCCTCCCTCTCCCTTTCTTCCCCTCTCTACCTCTCCCATAGTCATAGGTTCACCACACATACCACAGGTTTTCCACTACTGGGCTACGATATATGTTGTAGACCACTACAGCAGGCTTACATTTTGGCTTTGCTTTGTTTCCTGAGTCAGAACTGATATTTTCTCCTTAATGTGATGAAATTTTACTTATTCTTTAAATTCTCTGACCTTAAGGCCCCAACCCCATCAAAATTCACTGTGTGAGGCTTTTCCCCTGCCTCCTGGCCGCTATGCATTTCTGCTTAGAAGCCTGCTGACCACAAACTGAATCCCCATAAATCGTAATGACAAGAGCTTAAACTGGATGCTTTGAAAATTGTTTTGAGCTGCCTGCCTGCCTGAGATCATCCGGCGGGTGCACGACCTCCCGGACTGGGCGACATCAGACCCAGTAAGGACCCAAAGACCCTGGAGGGGGTCTCTTCAGCTGCCTGCCTGCCTGAGATCATCCGGTGGGTGCACGACCTCCCAGACTGCGCGACAACAGACCCAGCAAGGACCCAAAGACCCCGGAGGGGGTCTCTTCAGCTGCCTGCCCGCCTGAGATCATCCAGCGGGTGCGCGACCTCCCGGACTGCATGACATCAGACCCAGTAAGGACCCAAAGACCCCGGAGGGGGTCTCTTCAGCTGCCTGCCCGCCTGAGATCATCCGGCAGGTGCGCGACCTCCCGGACTGCGTGACATCAGACCCAGTAAGGACCCAAAGACCCCGGAGGGGGTCTCTTCAGCTGCCTGCGTGCCTGAGATCATCCGGCAGGTGCGTGACCTCCTGGACTGTGCGACACCAGACCCAGTAAGGAAGGTAGCCGCGCGGGCACCCTTGAAACACCCCCATGACCCCCCCCGTTCTCACCGTCCCAATTGGCCCAGTCCTTAGATCAACTCTGCAGAGGCATAGGTTCTCATGAAGGGTAGTTTTCTGAGCTCC
>NW_022900947.1:42499796-42500112 GCF_012274545.1 Fukomys damarensis | reverse complement strand
GAAAGAAATGGAAATAATGAATGCCCAACAGAGGAAAGAAATGGAATCCATAAAACAGATTCAAACAGATATCCAGGAGATTAAAAACTCTATTGAAAGTGTACACAACAGAATAAAACATTGCGAAGATAGAATTTCAGATATAGAAGATAGGATCTCAGTCAGTGACCGTGAAAAAAGAGGTCTCTTAAAAACAGTAAGGGATCATGAGAAATCAATATAACAACTTCTAGATGATACAAAGAAAAATAAAATAAGACTGATAGAAATTCATGAAAAAACAGGAGAAAACGCAAATGACATAAAAAAGCTCTTC
>NW_022900947.1:42499081-42499296 GCF_012274545.1 Fukomys damarensis | reverse complement strand
GGAACCCTTCTCCATTGTTGGTGGGAGTGCAGACTGGTGCAACCACTATGGAAATCAATATGCCTCAAAGAGCTGGGACTAGAGGTTCCATTTGACCCAGTCATTCCTCTGCTGGGTATCTTTCCAAGGGAACTAAAAGAATCATATCACAGAGAAGTATGTGCACCCATGTTTACAGCGGCACAGTTTGTAATAGCTAAATCTTGGAAACAGCC
>NW_022900947.1:42497969-42498934 GCF_012274545.1 Fukomys damarensis | reverse complement strand
TAAGTCACACATGTGTAAATACCGAATAGTTTCCCTGGTGTAATTAATCTGCAACAATGCATAAGATTCTAATAAGATTACTGACATTTAGAAATGGGAAGAAAGGAGCTAAAGGTGTAGGGAAGGTGGGATGGGTAGGGGAAGAGTAAAAAGGGAAAATAAAAAAATGTGAGATAATGAAAAGATGAAAATAAAGTGTTTGTAGATGGGGAGGGGAGGAGGGGGTGAAGGGAGGGCAGAGGTAAGGGGAAAAAATGAGAATCAAGACTTGTCATGTAGAGGTACAAGATCCCAACAATGAATGTAACTATACTGTATCCCTAAAATGTACCAATAAACTCAATTAAAGCTGAAAAAAAAAAACTCACTGTGTGAGAAAGCACTGTGCCTCAGAATGCAACTATCTGGAGATTGGATCTTTAAAATGGTATCAAGGTTAAATAAAGCCCACAAGGGTGGGCTCCAGTCTAGTATGTCTGATATTCTCCTAAGAGCAGGGTGTTAGGATAGAGACACTCAGAGGGAAGACAACATGAAGACATGAGAAAATGGTCCTCTACAGGCCAAGGAAAGAGGAGTTAGAAGACACCAACCCCGCCAACACCTTGATCTTGGACTTTTGCCTTAGAATTGTGGGGAATAAATGCGTATTGTTAAGTCAGCCACCCTAGCAAACAAACACATGGTGCTGTGGTTGTGCAATGTTAGAGTCTGCCTTGGATCTGTAGTTTTATTTTTTTTTATTTTTTTTTTTATTGAGTTTATTGGTACATTTAGGGATACAGTACAGTTACATTCATTGTTGGGATCATGTACCTTTACATGGCAAGTCTTGATTCTCATTTTTTTCCCCTTACCTCTGCCCTCCCTTCACCCCCTCCTCCCCTCCCCATCTACAAACACTTTATTTTCATCTTTTCATTCTCTCACATTTTTTTCTTTTCCCTTTTTGTTCTTCCCCTACG
>NW_022900947.1:42468113-42488620 GCF_012274545.1 Fukomys damarensis | reverse complement strand
TTTTATATTTTTGTGATATGTTTGCCTCTATAGCAAGTAATCAAGAAGCACTAATGTTTATCAGCATCTTGAACTCCAGAACCCAGGAGCGTGCGCCGCCGAAAAGGGCGGATCTGTAGTTTTATAACTGGGCCCCCACCTCTGTTTATTGTCTAGCAAGACTAAGTGGATCTTGTTGAACACAGTCTTCCAAATCCTTTCCTTAGTTACATTTTTGTGATATGTTTGCCTCTATAGCAAGTAATCAAGAAGCACTAATGTTTATCAGCATCTTGAACTCCAGAACCCAGGAGCGTGCGCCGCCGAAAAGGGCGGATCTGTAGTTTTATAACTGGGCCCCCACACCTCTGTTTCTACTTTCACTGCCTTCCCCCTCCTCCAGGAGGGCTCCTCCCCACTCCCCAGACAGGGTCCAGGGGGTGCATCCTGTAGGAAGCCTCCCTCAGACACTCGGGCCAGAAGGAAGACTCCCTCAGGGCATTATACAGACACCCATGACAACACCAGAAAGCACTCAGTGCTCCTCCTGGACTGCAAGTTCCCCAGAGATCCCAGGCACTGGCTTCACTTCTCTGCATGGCAGTGCCCAGCATGGTGCCTGGTGCTCAGTAATGCAGACCTCCTGCTCCTACTCCCTCGGGGCCAGATATGATTTAGAAATCAGAATTTTTCAAATTGCGTAAGGTATACATGGACCCTTGTAGGGCCCAGGACAGCACTTCACATCCAAACACAATATTTTTAGAAAACATCAATATTCATGGAAAGCTCTGCTAACAAAATTTTGTACCCGACACCAGACTTGCAAAGAACTTCTGGGATACTGACAGTACAGATACAAGGACAGTGATTTCTTCAGGCTGTTCAATCAGTCCTGCAATCACACTTGTTCTGAGAACACAAATCTGTTTCGAGGCCACCGATATTTGCAATCTCATCTGTGAAAAATACAAGGTGAATGAGGAAAATTTCATCTGGATGAACTGAGAAATAAGACAAAATGCCCACGAGCATAACCTGGGTCATCTCCTAGTCACTCCAGACAGTTGCTGGGGTTAGGACACGGCCGCCCACGCATGCTGCTACAGGGCGCCTCTGACTTCAGATTTAAACACCGGCTACACCCCAGCCTCTCCAGGTGAGTTCAGATAACCCTTCCACTACCTCACCACAGCTTACAACTAGCAGCCATTCCAATCCCTGGTCCACAACTAAACTCCATGACTTTTTCAAGTGAAAGTGCCCTTTTCATTACCTGTGGGCATTTCCTAACAATTTACATCTGTAAAATCACGCTACACATATTTTTTTCTGGGGCTGGGGATTTACACTGAGCTACATCTCCTGTGCCCCTTTAATTATTTTTAATTATTTTTTTGAGAGGGTCTTGCTAAATGGCCCAAGCTGAGCTCAACCTTGAGATCCTTCTCCCTGGAATTGCAGGCTTGTACGTACTACTCCCTATCCTCAGCCTCTAGTGAACTATTGACAACTCCTTATAATCAAATCAAATGTAGATTTTTGGCAAAAACTGCAATATTCACATTAAGTTTTGCTAACAAATAAATGTGTGCTACTCTTACAAAGAACTTGTAAGTTATCAGTGTCACTAGTGGGTATTTTGGCACAGCGCTAACCATCCTGCTTAACTTATAAGCCCTGTGATTTTGTGGGGTAGTGATTTTTACACACATTGTTTTATAAAGAACTGTCTGCTTAAGCCTCCAGAAATGGCATGTACTTATCTAGGTCTAGGCAAGGACCCACTGCCTAAAGTGGCAACTATCTGGCTGTTACTTGTCCCCCTCCATCTCCAAAACCATAGCAACTTTTATTTTTTTCTAGTTTTCTCATTAGTCTATCAGAACCTCCTTTTACATATGTTTCACAATTCTCAGGGCCGGGGATTTGGCTCAGTGTTTCCGCCACCTGCCTCACAAGCACAGGGGCCCAAGTTTGATCCCTGGTACCAAAAAAAACCCCACGATTTGCAAAGGAAATCAAGTAATATTTAGAAATAGTAATACAGGCAAAGAGGAGTTTTGATGTGAAATGTTTAGCCACATTTCTCCCACGTTCTAGATGTGTGGGTGGTGGATCCTCTCCCTGCAAGTTCTGCTGCTGAAATTCCAGAGGGAGCTATGAATCAGTGAGAACTGAGGCGAGCTGCCTGCCACCTGGCCTCGCATATTCAGGGCAGCAGCCCACTCCTCAGCAAAGGACCCTTCGGAAAATAGCCAGACACATGAAATTTGGGGCAGTTCAACACATACTAATGCCCAAACCTGTAGGAACAGTGCTGGGCCCAGCTAGCCATAATGATGGGTAAAACAAAATATGCAAGGGTATGTGAGGGGTTCCACCACAGAAACAAAGCCCGCAGGAGACAGACAGGTACCAGCTAACTCTTATGATATATAATATGATATGATATGATGTGAAACGTATTGCAATGAATGGGCTCACACCAGGTAGGGGCTGCCCAGGAGAAATTAAGTCCTACTGGGAAGGTCACAAGGAAGCACAGGCTGGGATTCGCAGGCAGAGGCTGCAGCTGCTGGCCACAGGGGAAACTTCTTCACTCCAGGGGAGCTTCCACCCTGCTTTACAAAAAAAAATCTCAATATGTCGAATCAGGCCTATCCAGATTATCGTGAATTATCTCCCATATTTAAAACCAACTGGCTACAGACGTGAATTCCGTGTATAAAAAACCTTCACAGAAACAGCTCAATTAAGCCATAGAGTTTGGTTAAATAAGTGGGGACAGGAGCTTCTCGAAGCTGACACATCAAAAAGATCACCGTCTTTCACGCTTTGTCAACTTGGCACCCGTACACACACATTCCTGTCACTTCACTTATTCTCCAAATAAAGTCAGTGACCTACTCTGGACTAAGGTGACAACAGAAAATAATACGCCAGCCCACGCCCCACAAGCCGTCAAGTTCTTGTGGTGATGTTCGCGCTTCTCCTTTGATGCTGTTAAACTTAAATATCAAGATATAAAGTTTATTATTATATCTTATAAGGAATGATTAAAAAGGGTGTTCAATTATTTTTAAAAACGTATTACAGCAAAAGACACATTATCATCCATCCCTCTTGAAATACTCCTCATCTCTTCAAACACACCCGTCCCATCATTCTTGCCACTTTCTGAGGCAGTTCTGGAGTCCTTTTTTTGTGTCTTTATTTGCGTGGTCGTGGCTGCCTTCTGCCTCGATGTTCTGAATTGATTTAAAACATTTTCAAGGTCATGTTTACTTGGGAGAAGAGCTAGAAGTCTCACAGTGTTGAGACTCAGTGAATAAGATGGTTGAGCACCCACAGTAACATTTTTTTCAAGCAGGCCTTTCCATTAGATGGCATTTGGCAGTAGCACTGAGTGTATTTTTTAAAATCACATCTTGTGAAGAAAATCATGAAACACTTCCACAGCTGCCTCCAAAAAGGCAAGAATGATGGGCTAGGCTGTTCCAAAGTGAGGGAGGGATTTTGAGTGGGATGAATAACAGCATGTCTTTTAGGGCAATAAAGTTTAATTTAGGCATTCACTGTTTATGTTTGTTCACATCTTGTACGTTAGATGACAATGGGATGATAGGGAAGAAAGCAAAAACAACGGGTTAATACGTACAAACGTACTCATAAGAAAGTAAGAAGAAATGTAACTACTAGAGTCTTGACTTGTGCAACTAGTCCTGTATTCATCACTGGTCTCTTGCTAACCATTCCATGTTCCCTTTTCCCTTGGCAAGGACCTCAGCTGGTGGTGGTTCTCTGCTAGATGGGGTGACCCACACATGCAGTCCTGACCAATCGGGGCCAATAGTCATCCGGAGCTGGGTTGCCCTGGTTCTCCACTGCCTTTCATCACAGAATTCAGGAGTACTGAAAGATGCCCTAAAGGGTCTTCTGTACTCCAGGCACACTCTCCCTCACTCCCATTGACCAGGAGGGCTCTCCTGGTCATCAGGACCAGTCACTGCAGTCAGTATAGTAACCCCTTCTTTGCCTACTGCCTAAGAAGCATGAGAAGCCAAACGGGCTGGATAACAATCTCAACTTCCAGATGAGAAAGAACCTTTGGTGCATTTTCTAGCAAAGCATTCCCTATTTTGAGTCTAAGACTTTTGGAAAAGCAGGCTCTAAGGACAGGAAGCAAAACTTCTCCTAAGGCATCATGAAGGGTGATAATGAATGGAGCCAATCCTATTCCACCCCTTGAATCCTAGGCCCGCACGTGGACTCAGAACATACACCATCAGATCCCTTTCACGAATACTCACAAGGGAATATGTTCGTAATTCAGACAGATCTATTCACATATCTTCTCCCTAGACCCTTTGTCACTAATTTTCCACTCATGTTTCTTCCGAGTCCCTGATCCATGCAGCCTGTGAAAGGTGTAGACTTGCACTGCTGACCATTCTCCTTCCAAACAAAGTGAACAATCAGATGCACTGCCTGAAGTTCTGCTCGTGGGGGGGTTTCCCTTCACTGTTCTCCTCTGGGGCCATCCCAGAGTGGAGGGATAGTGTCAAAATGCTCAGATGGTGCTTGCACTATCATGCAGAACCAACATAAACCAGGCCAGAGTTTCTCTAGTTTTGAGCAAGTCACATGGAACTGCCCAAGGTCTGAGAGATAAAGAAGGTAATGTAGTAGCTGGATATAATATGCGTCGGTCGTCCTACATACTTTGTAGGCTAGACAGGAAGACTGCTTGAGCCCAGGAGTTCGAGGCCAACCTGGACAACACAGTGAGAGTCTGCTTCAAAAACAAAATAAAACAGAACAAGTAATGTAGCATGAATGAGGATGGACCATGGACGTTTGGGCCACTTCCCATTCAGCTAAACTACTCCGGGACTGCTTAAACCCAATCTGGTATATCCCACCTCCATTTGATGATAGAGTACTACTGGGCATGTCCAGCTTTAAAGCTGGGGTCAGACAACAACCAGCTCACAAAGGGTACCACAGGTTGCATGGTAACTTGGTGGCTCACAGTTAAGCAGTAAGTCTTTACTAAAACCCATAAACAGGCCAAAAGCTGTTCCTTATAAGAGAGTAGTCATCTACAAAGGATGGCAGGGTTATGCTCCAAAATTCCAAGAGTGCGCACTGTGAACCGCCTACAGAGCTTCTGCCAAATGCCCCAGCAGCTTCCCTATTTCCCACAACACTTAAAACACTTAAAACACACTGGATTGGTTTGATCTGGCCCAAATGGCACCACAGTCTGGGCTTGCTACAGATCCTTCTCTTGTGTTGGGTCTGATTCAAAATTAGCAGCTTTTTGAGTTACACAGTAAATGGGCTAGAGTGAAATACACAAATAAAGCATATGTTGTCTCAAAAACTGAAAGAGGCCCACCAAATTCTACCTTTCTGATGGTGAAGAGGGGTCAGATATAATGACTTATTCTCGACATCTTAACCTATTCCACACTAATACACCCCTAAACTCCCACTGATGTGAAAGGCACATTTATTTCCCATCCTTTGGTCAGAAAATTCCCTTACCAATACGTCCAGAGCGATGCTACTTTCTGCCCACCAGGTCCAACCACAATGTCTGCAAGATTTTGCAATGTTACTGATAGCTGTGCTGCTGATTTCTTTTAGAAACAATCCGATTAAATATGTCTCCCTCTGGAATTCTTTCAAACTCTATTAATTTCAGTGTTTCGTCTTTTTACACTGATACTTTCATTAAATTGAGAACTGAATGGTACCGATCAACAGGAGTGAACCTGGAAGAACAGAATAAGGACTGAGGATTGTCGAGTACAGGACATTTAGTAACTTCAGTAATTATCACTGATTTAGCTATAAATGAACTAAGCATTTAGATAGCTGGAAAACAGGAAAAAATGTAGAAGTGAGCAAAATACAGAGATGACAAAGGTTAATTAAGTAATTATTTAGTTACAGATTTCAGAATGATTTGATTAATTATTATTTTGAAATGCAGGGGCAGGTACAATCTTAACTCCAGCTGAATAAAATGAACTTAGGGGGCCGGGGATTTAGATCAGTGGTCCCACCGCCTGCCTCATAAGCGCAAGGTCCCAAGTTCAATCCCCCAGTACCAAAATAAATAAATAAAATAAAATGAAGTTAGGGTCAAATTCTCCAATCATGCCAGAGCAGGTAACAAATTCTCAGAGATGCAAGGCAGAAGTCATTAGTTGCACTACATGAACATTGGCTCTCACTAAATTTAGCAGGATTTCTAGATGATGCCAGTGGGAAATGAACAAGGCTCAAAGTGACTCAAATGTTCCTCAGACCCATGAGGTACAGTAGCTGTCTGCTTAATGAAGAGATGACACCCATAAAGTACGGGCCTCGGGGGCACAGAATGAAACCACGGTGTTCAAATGGTCCAGACAGGGAGTGAGAAGTCACCCTTCTGGGTACTGCTGTGCTTCCACATCTGAGACCAGGGGAAAATGAAACAAAATCTCCGTTCTAAAGGATTCCCACATGAAATTCCGTGGTCCGTTTCTGTACTCCATACTGTTTCCGGCAGTCCTGCCAGGCTATGTCTCCCTGAGCCTCTCCCCGTTCTCTTGAATGGACAAAATTTTCTTCATTTTTGCCTCTTTCTTTGTTCTCAAAGGACAGCATCAACACATCAGCATCCACGTTGGAGGCCCCAGATAAAGCCACCCTTGAGCATCCATCCCCAAGCCCTCACCACACACTTTCCCAAACTCAATGTGGAAAAAAAAAAAGCTCAGGCCAGTAACAGATTTCACCGTGGCACTATCCCGTTCTATCTGGGGAGACAAAAACAAACAAACAAACAAACAAAAAACCCACAAACTCTACCTGTTCTGTATAATCTTGCAATGAGTCAGCGATTTGAATTTCTACCCATTTCTTGGGGTGTTGTCTATTTGGCTAGTGACCATTGGCTTATGTGATGAGATAAAGAGGAAAAAAAAAATCTCAAAATGCCCATTGTCCTTTTATGGTTGGGAATTGCTTTTGCAGCACCATGTGTGCTGATAGATGTCCCTGAAATTCACACATTTGTCTGTCTGAAGCCCTCACAGCTCCACACTGACATCAGGAAGCTTTACAGAGGTCTCTTTTGGACCACGCATATTATGGCACAAGTCCTAACTACCTAAGTTCCGTCCCTCTGGGTAAATCTGGCTGGGTCTTTTGGGGTTGATTTTGTGGATTCTCTTTTTTTGGGGGGTTTTAGCATCACTGGGCCCATGAACACTGGCTAGAACGAGGATGTTTCTGCTTGGTATTTCTTAACAACAAGTAGAAATTGTTATTAATTCAATTAGTAGCGAGAGGAGGAAATAAGCCTTGGAGTCTTAGAGACTACCATTTTTCCAGTTTTCAGGACCACAGTTTCTACACCTGAAAAATGAGGTGACTGAATCACCAATACCGTGTTAGGTACTTCCCAGATCTAAATTCTACGAATTGTTTCATACATATATTTTCTCCACTGTCTCCAGATTATGCTGGTTTTGTAGCCACTGTGCTTATTTGACAAAATAAATAACGCTTTGCACTTGAGAAAAGTAACAGCACAGTCTGCAAGTTGGTAAAAGGGCCAAATCATTTAAAGTCACCTCTTTATGTCCAGGTCCCTATTCCTAATAAAACTCTCATGGAGAAAGAATGATGTCATAGTCCTAGAACCTGAATCTTCATCCCCTCTCATTCCACTGCTATCCTGACCTATGAGGTTTTCTGACAAAAGTAACTAACATGTGATACTCAAATTTGGGTAAAATACATGTCTCTGCTTCAGACACACTTTGAAGAGAGCAGGGACTGTGTTATCCACTCGGGTCTCATCTTACTTAGCCTCTGAGGTTCTACTCTTAGGGGCGAAGTTAGAAGGGCCCAGACAGATTCGGGATTATATGACTCACAGGCAGCTTTAGTCACTGGCCAATTCTGCCTCAGTCTATCCCTTTGCCTGTCTGCTCCCCGACCCCTCACCTCCATCACTGTTGTGTGTGTTGCTAGAGATTGAACCTAGGGCCTCATGCATGCTAGGTAAGTGCTGTGCCACTAAGGTGTATCTCTAGCTCCTTGGTTTTTAGTTTTTATTTTGAGACAGAGTCTCACTAAGTCGCCTAGTCTTACCTTGAATTCCTGATCCTCCTGCTTTAGCCTCCTGAGTGGCTGGGATAATAGGTGGCACCAGTACTCCCTGTAATACCGGCCTTTTATGAAAAGTAATGAGGGCTTAACTAGGTGAAAAATACCTAGAAGCAGCTGAGGGGGGTTCTCCTTATCTGAGGGTCCAAAGAGGTTGTAGGACTGGTGATAGTTTGCATGCGTTAGGGTGAGCTCAGAAGTGGGTGTGAGTCTTCCCTTGAGCATATGTGAAACTCAGTATGAGGTGGCTTTTTGGCCTAAGGGGAATACTAAGGCCAGTGTTCTTCAAATGGAAGTGATAATCCATTTAGTGGACCTTACAATCCATACAGTGCGTCATGACTAACGTTGTCCTTTACTAATAAATAGAAAAAATGTCAGTGGATTAGAAAATAGAGTAAATACGATCTCACGATGCTTTTGTTTCTTCTAGTTTACATGTATGTAGATATGTGTATGCACAACTTTATACACATATACGTTCTGATGGAAAATATATTTCTTGCTCAAGATTAAGTAAAAATATCCTGGAGAAACGGATAATGAGAAATTACCACACTTCCCACTGAATGAGACATGTAGATGCAAGAGTCAACAACTATTTACCACATAAGACATTACAGTCACTTTGGTTAAATGAAGATGAGAAAGCATTGCACGCAAAAACAAGCTGAGAGCTGCCAAAGTGATTAAGCTCTCTGACTCCACCAAAGTCAGAGATGGTACTCATTTGGCTGAAATCCCTACTTTGGCTTGATCATTTTGTTTTTTATATACCAAAACTTTCTTGGAGCTGGAAAAATCTTCCAACTTAAGCTATAGTGGCTGCTGAATTTTGAGCATCACTTAAAAGCTCAGTTTGGGCATAAATTTAAGGTTATGTTTTACTTTTTTCCCCCTTCTTTAAAAAAATTAATTATATTGATGTATTTTTGACATACACAACGATCACATGCATCATAGGGCATTTGTACCTGTAAATAATATATCATAAATATTTTTATTCCCTCTCCCCCCTCCCCTTCTTGTATGTGTGTGTGTGTGTGTGTGTGTGTGTGTTTATTGAATTTATTGGTACATTCTAGGTATACAGTACAGTTACATTCATTACTGGGATCTTGTACCTTTACATGACAGGTCTTGGTTCTCATTTTTCCCCCCTTGTCCCTACCCTACCTTCACCCCCTCCTCTCCTCCCCATTTACAAACTAATTCCATTTTTTCATTTTCTCACTTTCTTTTTCTTTTCCCTTATTCCCCTTTCCCTACCCTTCCCACTTTCCCTACTGTATCTGTTTTACTGTCAGTATAATTTCTGCTTGGCTTAAAGAAGATCAAATCTGCATACTGACCAGATTCATTTTGAATAGGCTGTATCCCTTGATTTTTTTCTTGTTGCTGTTGTTTCTCTTTTGCAGTGCTACAGATTAAATCCAGGGCCTTTGTGCATGCTGGGCAAGGGCTCTACCAATGAGCTGTCCATCCTCCCAGGCCTGCTTGATTTTTTTTAGTGCCTTTTAAGTAACAATTTCAAGAAGTTGGGAGTCATTACTCTCCTTCTGTATCAGACAAGAGAAGTCAAGTCTTCTCAGCAGTGTCAGATGGCAAGTGGGCGAAGAGCCCAGGCCTCTTAGCTCTGAACATTGTACTAAGCCACGTGGCCAAGCAGGGGCACGGATGAGAAGACTCAGACTGGTACGGGACTGTTTCTCTCAGTAGCTTTCCAGGTGCTCTTTTGCTAGATCAGTATCCAAAGAATTAGGTGAAAAATGGGAGGAGACTATTCTAGAACTGTTAAGTGGAAGTAATGCGTTATGCTCCTTTAGCTTCCATGTGGGACCCCTCAGAACTTGTCGCTAACTCCAGAGCTGCACTGGATGACAACATGCAGGGATTCAAGGAATATCTACATATCTACTAACGATAAAGTCCTGATGGTTACTGGGGACAGTTAGACATATTTCAAAATACATTTGTAATTAAATGAAGATAGTCACAGGGAGAGTAAATGCTATTTTTCCCCATAAATAATAATACTAGTAAACTCTGAATCTTTGGCCATGTGCTGTGCTAAGTTTTGCATGTGATGTCTCACAACCTCCCTGTGCTATACTCTGTACATTTTATAGATGAAGTAAAGGGAAGCTCAAAGAGGTGAACTGATTCGCCCAGTGTTACACGGTTAACTGGCAGTACTGAGATTCAAGCGACATCTACCTAATTCCAAAGACTACGCTCTTAACCATTTTGCACTGTCCCAAAATGTATGTCAGAGACCCTACCAGGTTGAGTGCTTGTCCAACCAAAGGCATATGAGCTCTGGAGTCAACTGATCTATTTGAGTCTTGCTTCTCTTTCTAGCTACAATTCTGTCCATAATCTCTTAAGTTTCTGTTCTCTTGTCAATAAAGTAGAAGTAAGGATAATATATAGTCTGTTGACTTGGAAAATGCTTTTTTGTAAAGACCAGCATACAGTAAGTCCTCAAACACTATTAGCCATTATATGACTATCTAGTCTGAAAATGTTCATTGAAGTGCACATGGTAGCACACATGTCTAATCCCAGCACTGTGGGCGGCTGAGACAAGCTCACAGATTTGAGCCCAGCCCAGGCAATTCAGCCATTTAGAATGACCATATCTTGAAACAAAGAGTTTTTAGAAGGGCTGAGAATGCAGCCTAGGCAAAGGCCCTAGGTGCAACCCCCAGTACCACTCACCCACAAAATGTATTCATTGAATTAATTAGTGGTTATGTCTTAACTTTTCTATGGCTTTTCTTAATTATTATGGAAAAAGAAAGGAAGAGGAGAGGAGAATGGAAAATTGTGATACATGGAAGGAAAGGAAGAAAGGAATAGAGCAAAAGAGAGAAATTATAAAGAGGGGAAAAAATTAAGAAGCATGTAATGCAAAGGAAAGTTAAAGAGCTACAGATATTTTTCAGAGCAACACAGATTTAGTGAGAAGAGAGGAAGATTTTGCTTAAATCCTGGGTGACCCCAGTTCCAAAACATATCAAATCTCACTGGCTTGAGGAAGTATTCTGGATGAGGAGAAAATGATTTCTCATTCCTTCAAGTTGTCTACAGTTTTAGACAAACATATGAACGAGTAATGTTTGTAATATACCGGATACACAAGCAATACAGACACACAGTCTAAAATTAGAGTTCAAAGAACCACAAGCTAGGTCATTTTCCCATTTTCTAGGACAGCTATTTCCTAATAGTGACTAATAGTGCCACTAAACCTGCAAGAATGGTCCGGGGCTCTTGAATAAAGAGCCAACAGACGTGTTTAGAGAGGCCACCTCTGCCCTCCAGAATGATCCAAGAGGACTCGAGAGAGCAGCAGCAGTGACTTCTGAAAGGTAACTGCCAAGGTAGGCTCCTGGTGTTTTCATAAAGTTCAGTGCCTCCAACTAATATTTTGAGCCCTGACTGCATTTTAATTGTTAAAAATCTAAGCTGGGGCAAAACTTAGAGGCAGAGCACTTGCCTAGAGTATGCAAGGCCCTGGATTTGCTCCTCAGCACAAAAGGAAGAAAAAGAAAAGAAGGAAAAAAGAAAGGGAGAGAAATTTAGAGAAGAAAAGAGAAAGACAGATCTGTGCTTATGCTAATTCTCCAAACAGACTGTAAGCTCCAAGAGAGCAGGATTCGTGTGCTTTGCTTCCCTGCACTTTTCATGTGACTTACCTAACTGCGGCAGGAGCAAGGTAGGTACTTAATAAATAAATACAGTACTTACTGCTGAACTACAGCTGCAGCTCACTGAAAATGAGCAGACCAATTACAAACAGTTTAACATGCAGACTCTTCCAAGTATAAGCAACATCAAGTTGTGGTATTGCTCAAATGTACATTTTTTTCCTAGTAAGATGCTAGTTTTGACTTGGGATGAGTTATTTTGAGAGCATTTTCTAATAACTTGAATAAAAAAAGCTTTCTGAAAACAAACTGCACTAGACTGTCTTCCACAGGCTCCTGAATATTCTGTGGGAAACAAACAACTGCTCCTGTTTGTTTGCAAAAAGAGCCTGTATCAGATGATAAGCTGAGTATTCTCTAGTGGGATCCCACAGCCCACCAACGGGAAGACTAATTCCCCATCTTGGCATGGGTGTAGTGTCTTCTCCATCTCTTCGGGGGCACCACACAGAACCACACATCATACAGTCCCCACTCCCATGTTGTTTCCCCTGATGAAACACTGCAGGGTGCTCTAGGTAGGTAGTGTCCCATGCAAAATCCCCTCCCCAGCCATGTGGAGACAGGAAAGGAGAAATTCTTCATGCTATCCAGAAAGCCAAAGAGTGCTCTCCTACAGATTATTGAGTTACTTTCAGCAGCCGCTCAGCAACTGCCAACATCACACAGCTGGACATTAGCTGGCATATCATCAGCTGGTCACAGCACAGGAAGTGAAGGCAAGAAAGGCCATTAGGAGAGTAGCGCTTCGTCATGTGGGGCTGAACTAATGAGAGATGCAAGAGCTCCAGGAGATACTGTCTACTCCTGGGCTCCAATTCTTAGCTTACCAGGCAGAAAGACAGGACCCAGGGTAAGGAAGTTCTCAGGCCTTGCTTCTCCCACAATCCATGGCGAGTGATGGTCACAGAGCACAAAGTTTGGATTAATGTAACTTCTCATCCTTGTGATATATAACCATTTTTCACATCCAACAAAGCTCATTAAAATGCAGGTATGTGAGGATGACTTCCAGAAGGCCCACTATGCATGTGCTCTCTTTGTGCCATAGTAGAAAACCTTGTAGAGGTAAGAAGCTAGGACCATACTCTGTCACTGATGTTTACAATAGTGGCCTATTTTCCTCATTTCCCAATTTCAGAGGGCAAGTACAATTCCTTTCCTTCCCATTCTATACTTACATCTTGCACCAACTGAAGCCTAAAGTTTCCCAGGCCAACATCCAAGATTCTTCTATCTGGTCATCTACCCCAGCCCGAGCCTGGGTCTCTGCTACATGGGGCTGGTGCCCCACCTGAAGAGGTCAGGGCCATACCTGTACATTGTGGTGAGACTTTTCCAGTAGAAGCCAGGTTAGGTACGGGTACCTCTGGGTTGACTTTCAAGATGGTTCCAATTCCAGTAAAGAGAAAACGGCCCACGGAGTGCCCAACTCAGTATTCTGCCCCTGACAGTTGCTCTGTGAGATGCTGAAGAAACAGCATAACTGTCCCCATGTTACAGGGTGGGCTTGCCTTCCTCACCCTGAAAGGACGTGTATGTCACCAGACTTACAGACAGGCACCTTCCACACAAGGCACCCAGGTGAAGGCATATAGTCTTTTCACTAAAAGGCATCAATGAGAAAGGAAGGAGGGTGCGAGGAAGGTGTTCAGATACTTTTGTTGTGGCTAGCATTTTTTAGTTACAGCACATAGAAACAAGATGTCCCAAAGTTTTGAGTCTCCTGCCTGAGACAAAATAAAGATCTGCTGAGAGCTGCACTGCGGAGCATGGATCTGGAGCTGGCAGTCACAACCTCACGAAGCCGTGGCCAGTGCCTCCCTACCCCTTCTCCATCAGCATCCCCCTAAGGTTAATGCCAGGCTCTGCTTCCAGGCAAAACAGACAAAGGCATGGAACACAAGCAAACCTATACTTTGCTTCAATCTCACTTAAAAGAAGAGGGGTGGGGGGAAACCCCATTTAGATGTATAGCACGAAAACAGCCATCTATCTATATACCAGTTACCTTAAGTGCAAATTATTTGCTACCTCAAATGAACACTGAAGTTTGTTTTTTATTTCACTTCTCTGAGGACAATGGGAGATTGCGTGTTTGCTTGAGAGAGAGCAGAGGTACGAGTTACCATTAGGCATTCTGCTCCTGCAGCAGACCTCAGGAAGCTCTCTTTCCAGCCAAAGCAATGACTCATGCTGTAAGGACTTGATTTGCTGCAGTGGGGCACACAGCACAACACTCAGCAGAAGAAGCTCCACTCTAGCATTTCTGGAAGATTAATTAAATTAAAGTCAATGCATTAAATGGAAAATTACTCTTACCAATTTAAATTAAAGAGAGAAGACCAAAACAGAAGTGAAAAGACAAAAAGCTTCAGTTCAGAAAACAGGGAACACTTATGTTTTTGTTTGGGCTGTTGCTTTGTTCTGTTTTGTTTTATTTGGTATATAGTGAAATATAGTATAGATATCAGACCAAGAGAGATTTTTCAGAGAGACTCTGAGATTATTCTACCTGGACACTCTAAAGAAGTGATGAAATTTGGTTTGCCAGCAACCAAAAACCAATGACAACTGGCAGAGTCTTTTTAATTTAAACTCATACTTTCATTCATTCAATAATTCTTTACTGCCCACCCACTAGGAAAAAGACAGTATAAAAAACACTGAGATGCCCTTAATATACGATAGGAAGTGATATGTTCCACGAAAGAGCGTTATTTCAAGGAGGGGATTACCATTTCTAGAGGAAGAAGGCTTTGTAGTATAATGGAAAATAAAGTATGTACCAATAAACTCAATTAAAGCTGAAAAAAAAAAGAAAAGAAAAGAAAGTAGCCTTGAAGAATGAGTAAAACATGGAATGGGAGAAATCATGGAAAGGTCTTTCTGAGCAATGAGTGCAAAGAAACAAAGGTGAGACAATTCCGGGCATCGGGAAGCAGTGCAAAATTAAGATTGCTGGAAGCAGAGGAAACTTAGGAGGGGTAGTCCTAATTAGATTGGAATAGCAGCTTGTGACCAGATTTGTGGAAGGCTGTTAACCCTGGCTGAGCACATGGATGTGTGGGCCGTGTATTCATCCTTCATGACCTGTGAGCAAGAGCCACATTCAGTTAATAAGAGCCAGACAGGACAGCCACGGGGCTGGGACAGGGTGGTGGAGGCCCCCTTCTGGGCCAAATACTAACTTATTAGTTGATGCACTACAGGGTGGTGGTGGGGTCCAGGAAGGCATAGAACAGCCTGGGTGTGCAGAAGAGAGGCACTCAGAGGGCTGGAGAAGCGACTGTTTACCAATGAGTGTAGAGTATTTTAGAATTTTGCCAACCAATTCAGTCATCCATGTAACAAGCTGAATTTTAGCACTAAAGTTAAAGGGGGAGATATGTGAACTTTTGCTTCTCAGATCTGAAAATTGGACTTCTACTTGGACAGATACCTCTACCTCAACATGTCTAAAACTAAACCTACCAGAGTCCTTCCTGAACGTGTAACACCCAATGACTGCTACAGGAAATGGTACCATCAGCCACTCGGGGAGCTCATTATCGGGTCCACAACATCACTGCAGGCATATGAAGCCCATTACCAGTTTTGGAGAATCCCCATTGTGTGAATTTTGACAGAAGCCAGGCTTCTCTCTCTTTTATACTCCATGCTTCTGCCTTGATACCCTTCTAAAGCCTCAAGAACATAACAGTGGGCCAAATGTAAGTCAGTTCTGAATCTCAAGCCCTCTCCTGTATCCTCCTGTATCCAGGAAGAAAAAAAAAGCTTTTGACAGACTTTTTGGTCATCTTAAATATGTAATATTTTAGGAATATAGGTGAAACAGTCAAATATGCCCTTAAAATAATATAATTTAATTGTGCTTATATTTAACTAAAATGATATTTTAATTCAGAAATCAGGCACTATTCAACTCTGACTCTGATTTATTATTATAAATCAATAATATACAAGATGTGATCAGAAAATACGGTGAATGTTGAAATTTTTAAAATTTTATTGTAAGTGCCAGGGATTTAGCTCAGTGGTTCTGTCTGCCTCGCAAGTGCAAGGTCCTGCGTTTGGTCCCTGGTACAAAAAAAATTTATTATAATAAAAGACTTTGCCATTTGATTCCCATTTAATCAATATTACCTGTGACAGTACTTGCCTCGCAAGTGCAAGGTCCTGCGTTTGGTCCCTGGTACAAAAAAAATTTATTATAATAAAAGACTTTGCCATTTGATTCCCATTTAATCAATATTACCTGGGTGACAGTACTTGTAATCTTATTGGTTGGTCATGGTTTTGCCCCACCTCATGCCCACCTTGTAATTTTCCATTGGGTCTTATAGTTTTGTCCCACTTTGTACCCACCTCACCATATGGCTTTGCTGTACAAAACAACTTTGAGAAGTGAGGTGGGCATGCAGCCCACTTTCTGGTCCCTCTTCTGTCTCTTAGACAGAAGCTTTCTTCCCCTCAATAAATTTTTCCTACTCTTAAAAAAAAAAAGACTTTGCTTAATCCTCCTCAAAATTCTCCTCCTTGCTTTGAATATACTTATCCCATTCTTCTTGGTACTTTATGAAGTTTTTTTTCACCTATGTTTCTAGTTATCCTATCGTGGCTACTCTAATGTCCTGAATCTATTTAAAATGTTCACCTTTCACAGTCATTTTGACTTGAGAAAAGAGCCAAAAGTTGCACAGTGCCAGATCAGGTGAATAATGTGGATAAGGATGCACCATAATGTTTGTTTTGTTTTGAGACAGGGTCTCACTATGTAGTTCAGGCTGTCCTTGAACTCACTATGAGGCCCGGGTGGGTCTCGAACTTGTAGTGATTCTCCTGCCTCAGCCTCCCAAGTGCTGGGATTACAGGTGTGCACCACCACGCCCAGCCATAATGTTTTTATTTGACAAAAACTGCTGTGAACAGTTAATGAATTGGGTGTGATCATAGAATACAGTGAATTCTTAAAAAAACTGATTACAGTCAAAGACACATTGCCAGTCATCTTCAAAATACTCAAAGTGCTTCCCTGCACTTCAAACACCCTATCCTGTCACTCTTGGAAATGTGTATTTACTCTAACGAGTTTACAAAATGTTTTTCACATTCACTGTATCTTTCCATCACTTATTGTACAAACTATCTTCCCATTCCCACTATTTCTCATTCGTTCTGAGACTTAGTAGTGTTTTCTTATTTTTTCTCATGATTGCTCATCCTTTGTCTTTTTTTACTTTCTGAGAAATTTCTGCAAACTCATCTTCCAACCCTGCTCTTGAATTATCTGTTTCTTAAGTGATTAATTTCCAAGTCCTGTTTCTTACTCTCTGAAAGAACAGCATCCCACTCTTCCTTCATGTCTGCAGTATATTTCTCTTATCTCTCAGGGGATTTAACTACATTTTCTTTGAAGTTTTCTTCTGCGCTCTACATTTCTAGTCCTTTGAGTTCCCTTTTCTGTTTCTTCACTCTGGTTCCTGCCTTTCATGCTGCGTGCTTTCATCAAAAGCCTAGTGACCCTCGCTTGTCCATTCATATTTAATAACGAGGCACTAAAACTGACTTGAAGCCGGCACATGGTATGAACTGGTAGGTTTTATTATACAGTATGTGAGAAAAAAGCTCTTTCTATAGCACACTGATTAATTTACAAGTAAAGTTGTTAACAACAGAGAGACCACAAACTAGTGGCTCAAACAAGTTCGCAGTCCATTCTCTGTTTTTAAACATTCTGAGTCGAGGAGCAGGGCAGGACAAGCAGCCAGTGCTTGTCCCATTCTTTCTGTTTGGTTTTCCACAATGTCTTAGAGCAGTGGCGGCGAACCTATGGCATGCATGCCGCAGCAGGCTGTTACCACTGAACACTCTCTAAGGTCTGCCATCACTACCTTAGGATGTGTCCTTGCTTGCCTCGGTGAGGCTGTCTCATCAGTCCACATCCACATCCGACCCTTGAAGGAAAGCAAGGAACAAGCACACTTCCTTTAAGAGAGATAAGCAGGAGGGCACGGTAGTGACATGCTTGTAATCCCAGCACTCTGGGAGGCTGGGGCAGGAAAACTGAAAAAAAAAAATCGAGTCTTTTCTGGGCAATTTAGTGACTTAGCAAGATCCTGTCTCAAAATAAAAATAAAATAAAATAAGGGCTAGGTATGTAGCTCAGTGAGAAGGCTCTTGGTGATTCAATCCACAGTAAGGGAGCAGGGTACAAGCTGCCCACACCACTGGAAAGGATGTGATTCTTCTGCTCTCAGTTTGCTGCAGGAGTTTGGGAAAGGGATCCCTACTCAGGCAGACCTGCTCTTTACCAAAACGCCAGGAAGTTCTTTCAGTAAAAGACAGAAAGACCAGAAAGTGGGAAAATGGGGCCTTCTCCAAATCTGGGGCTTGCAAATGTCAGAATCTAGTCTAAAGCCTTCTCTAGAGTGGTTCGGGCCTCTGGTGGTGGGTTCCCATCCTCTCACCTGGGGCACCGGGCTGTCAGTATTCGCCACAGCCTTCACAAATTTTCACTTACTCCATTGTTGTGCCTTGGGTTCCTCCTTCCTGCTTGCCCAGTGCCTGAAATCTCAGGCTGGTGGCCTCTGGCTTCATTTCTCCAGAGAATAAACTTCAGATTTTACGTGGGACTGAGGCCTGGCTACCTGCTTGAGTGGGGTGGGGGAGGGGAAGCGGGTCCAACTACTCCAAAGTTCCTATCCTGGGCTTCCCACCCAGCCTGGCCTCCTCTTGTCCCTGCGATTTTATTTCTGACCTTTCAGTGGTTCTTTGGGTGCTCGCCCTTGTGGGAATTTAGAGGTCCTCATCCTCCCACACCATTCCTCCACCACTTTTCAGTCTTTAGAGACTCTACCTCAGGAATCTCCTAGGGTTTTGTTAAAGATGAAGCTTGTATATCTGTTTCTTGTCCTCTTGATCATTTAGGGAATTTGAAAAAGGAGGAGGAAGTGAAAATAGCTTTACTCCATTATCTTGAACACTGAAAATATTTTTTTTTCATTTGTCTATGATGCTATCACTGGAAATTTTATCTCAAGCCACAAATATCTATTTGCTTAATATAAGGATAGTTTTATTTTTCCGTTCATCCTGTAGGTGTATACTCATAATTTCCACAATGTAACCGCTAATTGTATTTCATTTTAAAGTGATCTTTAAAAGGCTCATTGGCAATGATATCCAAGACTTGCAATTGTAAAGTCATTCCCTGCCACAAATACTGCTAACCTTTTTCTCTATATTGAATTTCTTTGCTCCTCTTTCAAACAACCTTTGTAATCATCCAAGTGAACAGTGACAGAGGTAAATTTACAGCATTGTATCTTACTTTATGGTTCAAAATAAAGTAATTGAGAGAATGCCTTCTAAACATACAAGGTTTTTAAATAAAGACCTGAATGTAAGACAACTCTCTTTACTTTGAAAGGTACTTTTGGGGAACAAAAATTACTTTATATTTGGACACACAAAACCGGAATCCTTCTGCATTTTCCCATGTTCTTGCTCGTGTGAGCCCATGTATACTGCAGAAATGGTTTGGATCTGAAATGACGCAAACAGCCCTTGTGCCAAGTAAGGGTCTCATCCCCAGCTACTGGCGCTGCTGGGTGGCAGTGAAGAGTCTAAGAGGTGGCTGGAGTGGGAGATCCTCAGGCCATGGGCCACATGCCCTGGGATGGGCTGTGGGACCACAGTCCCCTCCTCTCTCTTTTACTTCCAGGCAGGAAGGTGAGCAATTCTGCTCCACTCTGTACTTCAGCCACGATGTACAGCCACTGGCCCTAAACAATGAGGCCAACTGGTTGGTCTGAAAGTGCTAAAGCTGTGAGACAAAATGAGCCCTTCTATCTATATAAATTGGTCTCCATTCTTTTTTATAGTAGCAGAAAGCTGACTAGCACATACAAAGAACAACCTCCAGTTTCTTTCTCTGGCTAAGTCCTGCTTTTCCTTCTGGATTCATTTCAGTACACAGGTGTCACCTCCTAGAAGAAGCCTTCCTTCCTTCTCCAATGCCCAGAGCTCCTTTGGAGGCTGGGCTGGTATCACACCTGTGTGTTTCCACAGCGTCGAGGGTTACCTGAGCAACACTTACTCTACGTTGTCACTGGTTTGTCACGATCTCTCACTAAACCATGTACTACTGGAGGGCGAGGTCCATGAGGAATTTATCTTAACATTCCTTGCACCCATAAATCCTGCATGGAACACAGCAGTGGCTAGTTTTGTGTTCACTTATTGAACGAATAAGAGAAATGCTGATTTCCAAATGGAAATAAAAGTCCCTCAATGAAATCAGAGGCAGGGGACCTGAGAAGGACAGTTCATCTTGGTTACTTTTAGTCACTTCTTCCCTCAGTGCTGCAATATAAACTGAGTAAGCATAGAAAACCTCATTAAGAAGTGATTAAATGGAATTTCAAAAATAAATGGAGGCTGGGGACTTAGCTCAGTGGTGTTGCCATCTGCCTCACAAGTGCAAGGTCCCAAGTTTGATCCCTAGTACAATAAATAAATAAATAAATAGAGAATTAGACCATTGATTGCTGGTCAGAGGGAAAGATGCACAGACTTGTGCTTTGAGAATGTATCTTAGTCAAGGACCTTTGATTTTTTTTTTTTTTTTTTTTTTTTTTT
>NW_022900947.1:42293781-42468057 GCF_012274545.1 Fukomys damarensis | reverse complement strand
TTTTTTTTTTTTTTTTTTTTTTTTTTTTTTTAGTACCATGTATTGAACTTGGGATCTTGTGCTTGCGAGGCAGGTGGTGGTACCACTGAGCTAAATCCCCATCCCCAGACCTTTGATTTTAATGAACAGAAATCAACTCAAGTTAAAAATGGGGTTCTGTGGTCCAGAAAGCACAAAATCTCTGTAATGAGCAGCCACACTGGACAGAAGAGGCACAGAGGGCAAGAAATTTCATGAGTACTTTGGGCTAATTTGCTACCCTTTGTGTCAACCAAATATACGAAGGAAAAGGACAACTACTGTAGCATGTAGCATGGGCCTGACTTGCAGACTAATCTGCTGACTGAGACCCCGTACTCCTTCGCTGCTTCTATCCACCACAGTTCCTGTGACCCTGCTCACCCACCAGGGCCTGGGCTGCAGGACTCGATGGCACCACACTGACAAAACTCTTGGTGCAACATGCTGAACAAATGTAGAAATTAGTTTCTGAAATGTGCATGAACAGCCCAAAGCAGCGAAGACAAAGCCAGAAACAACCCTTACACCTTTTTAGAGTTAACACACGACTTAGCTTGAACAGAAGGGCAACTCTGACTGTGCTTTGTTTAAAGTTGTGGTTGGTCTCCTAGGTCCACAACAGTGTAACACACATGAAATTGCATTGGTGCTTTTGTGTAATTACAGAATCTCTCTGGGGGTGCCGCCTCCCCCAGCCTCAGTCTGTGTAGGTGTTCCCCACCCCCAGCCACCATGTGCTATGGTGGCTCTCTGGCGTCTCTTTCAGAGCACTTCCTGTCTGTCTGTGGTCTCATCAGTCTTCCCACTTGTTGAGGTTGGAAATGACGTCATTTACTCTAAACTGGTTCATATGCCTTTTAGAAGGAGTAAGTACATACATGCTAAATCAATATTATGCCCGACAGCTCCGTATCCTCAAGGCCTAGTGTACACCTGGATTATATTGGGTTGATAACTAATTTTAAAAATGAATGAAATGAAAATATCTGGAATTTAATTGTTTTTCAACAGGGCTTAGTAAAGATTTAGCAATTTAAGACTGATCCAATTCATTTCACATATGAACATCAGCTGAGCAGATGACCATCTGCACATTCTTGGTATGCATGCTCCAGAAGACTATATGTTTTGAGGTAATTAGAAGCTTTTTCTTTCAGTTGGTGTTTCTTTTCTCACTGAGTTTATCGGTCCATTTTAGGTATACAGTACAGTTACATTCGTCACTGGGATCCTGTACATTTACACGACAGGTCTGGGTTCTCACTTTTTCCCCATTCTCCTGCCCTCCCTTCACCCCCTCTAACCTCCCCTATTTACATTCAATTGGTGCTCTTTACAGAGTACACTAGGGCCTGAAGCTAAATGCTTAACTGCTCTCATGTTGGCGGACTTCTTTTTTATAAAAGTTAACTTAACCTAACACTATCTATTTTATTTCTAGATTAAGAGACTTTATTTATTTATTTCTAGGTGTAAAGATGACCTGGTTTGCTCTAGGTTCAATCTTGATTAAATGCACTCAGATGACATTTAAGCCATCGTTTATTTCAGCCAAACTTGGGGGAAGGAGAGGTTTGGATGGCTCTCTTTTCCATTCCTGGATAAAAACAGAGCAGATGTTGACATTTTACAATAAAGGTCAACTCGCACATCTGTACATGGTGCAGGCTGACACATCCCGGGAGCCATATGGGATGATTCTGTTCACCACTCTGCCCGGTACACTATGGGTTCCTGGTACATTTCATGGAATCTGAAACAATTTAATGAAACGGGGATCCAGCCTAAAGATGATTTCAATTCTTTATTTTTAAATCATGGAAGGCAATTTTTCTTATGAAGAATTTCTTTCTCAGAAGATTGCAGCGTGGAATGTATGAAGTTTTCAAAAACCACGGGGAACATAAAGTCTTTCCGAAGAGAAGACCCAGATGGCCCATTACCCTCTGCCCTGCTCCAACCTCCCTGAATTGTTGAAAAACTGTAACCCTGTACCATGTCATTTCATTTCCGCCTCCTTTCTCCAGAGGAAAGGAACAAGCTTAGCTCTGGAGACCTGGAGACAGAGATGCATATGAGGGGCAGGCCTTGCCAAGTGCCCCCAGTTTACTAACGTGAGATCAGACCCTTTCCCTTCTGATCATGTTTCTCCTTGACTGTTCACTCTTCACCAAACAGCATCAAAGTAAACAGATTTCCCTGTTTCTTTGTCCTCTTTTTCTTAGAAAGGCTCCTGTGTCAAGTTAAATTTATGTCAAATAAATTCAGATGCTTTTCTCTTGCTTTGTTTTGTTTATTTTTTGGTACCGGGGATCAAACTCAGGACCCTGAGCTTGCCAGGCAGCTGGGGGAACCACTGAGCTAAATACCCGGCTGCTTTTCTCTTGTTAATCTATCTTTTGTCGTAGGTGTCTCAGTCATACAACTAGCCATGGTTAAGAAATGAAATCTCTCCTTCCCTCCAACACGCTTCATGAAGGTGAACCACTCCGGTGACCTGTAGTACATAATGAATCAAAGGCCCTACTGAAATGTGAATCCTAAGTCTTGAACCTTAAAATATTTGTATTTTGTATTTAGATTTCTGTTCCTCTGGCACTAGCACTCTGTCTCAGTTTTCATTGGATAACTGTAACCCATTCACACAGTTACCTACCCCAGGCCTCTCGCCCCATTCTCCTCATTGGAGCCAAGTGGATCTTTTAACCAAGCAGGCCAGTGAGATCCGGCATCTTTATGATCGGCTCACCTGCTCTTTATGATCCGTCGCTCCAGCTTCATCTTGCTCTCTCTCCTGAGACCACACTGATTTCCTTTCAGTTTGTCACACACACTTTTCTTTGGGCCTTATCCTCCTCAGCAAAAACCCTTCAGCTAACTCTTGCCAGGCTGGATATCTCTGTCCTACTTGTGTTTCAGGTTTCAGTTTAAATGTCACTTCCTCAATGATATTTAAATAGTCCCCTAACTTGGCACAATCACGTTTCCTCCACGATACTTACTGCAATTTGCAATGTGATATTTATGTCAGTGCCTCTTTATGTAAGACCTACTAGTGAAGAAATGCTCCGCCAGAGCAGAATTCATTCTGGTTACCACCACACATTCAGTTCCAGCACAGTGGAGGCAGAAAGGCCTCTGTTACTCATACTCTGCAGTACTGCACTTTGGAGTCACACTGAAATCTTTCCTAAGAGCTGTTAGACAGGCAGCAGCTTAATCACAGATACAAGCTTTCTTTTAGGATAATTTCAAATAGAATCTTTCTTTTTCTCTCCATCACACTTCCAAGTGGCCAAGTGGCAAATTATTTTTAACCACTGTCATGTACATTCAAAAATTCATTTAACAATTTAAAGTGCTGAATAACCCAATATAAGGTTTGCATGAGTTTAGAGAATTCTGAACTCAGTGCTCTTTGTGATTTAGTTTCTCCATCAGTAAAAGAAGGGGGTTTGAAGTAACTGTTTTCTAAGATGCTAAATTAAAGTTAAAATGTGAAATAGGAAGAAAAGGGCTAAAGGTGTAGGGAAAGTGGGAAGGGTAGGGGAAAGCTAATACGGGAAAAGAAAAAATATGGAAAAAAAATGTTTGTAAACGGGGAGAGGAGGAGGGGGTGAAGGGAGGGCAGGGACAAGGGGAAAAAATGAGAACCAAGATCTGTCATGTAAAGGTACAAGATCCCAGTAATGAATGTAACTGTACTGTATACCTAGAATGTGCCAATAAACTCAATTTAAAAAATTGTATCTTACTGTTTCTGCAAAGGATATAAGCAGTTAGCTCACAAAAGAAATAAAAATGGTCAACACACATACACATATTTTTAACTCTAACAGTAACCAAGAAAGTAAATTTAAAAATTGAGATAATGTTTTCTTTTATCAGATTGGCAAAGATGGAGGAGAATAATGATATATTTATTTACCTATTTAATAAAATTCACTTTCACTGTACAATATTTGGAGTGGCTCCTTAGTAACACATGTCAAAAGCTCTACAAATGTATGCAGCATGACCACCTCTCTACCCTTCTCCCCTTGTGGTTCCTAAAGCACCCTGTTGATGCTTCTCCATTGAGAGCTGAAGCCAATGTTCCCTCCTCACCTGGGTGGGCCTGTGACCACAGAGGAGGTGATGCTGCATGGTTTCCAAGGCTAACATTAAAAAGTAGCCCTACTTCCACCTGCTGCTCTCCTGGGACACCAGCCTTCAAAGCTCTACATGGTCATGTAAGAAGTGTAGCTCTCTTTAAGTCGACCTGGTAGAGGGGCCACAGGCAAACAGAGAAAGATGCCCAGGGTCCCAGCTGTCCCAGCCTCAGCTAGTTAGTAAAAGAGCTTTCAGAAGATTCCAGCCTCCCCAGCCAATACCAAGTGGAACAAAAATAAGCCATCCTCCCTGAGCCCTGCCCAGAGTACAGATTCACGAGTAAAATAAATGTTGTTGTTTGGGGGTAGTTTGTTATGTAGCCCTAAATAACCAGAAAAGTAAAAATATGGCTGTATTAGAGATGGAGATACTGCTGGGTATGGTAGTACACACCTACTGGGGAGGCTGAAGCAAGTTTAAAGCCAGCTTGCCAATCTGCTGACATCCTGTTTCAAAATAATAATTTAAAAAGCTCTATGGGTGTAGCTCAGTGGTAGAATGTTTATTTCACATGAGTGAGGCCCTGGGTTTAATTCCCAGTAGCCCCCTGCAAAGTCTATCCCTATAATAGTAGTTGGTCTTATTGCCCTAGCTAACTAGAACATTATATGGTGTATAATATCATATTGTAGAGAGCTATATATTACTATCTAAAATGTTCAACAGTTAGAAACTGATTAAATATACTGCCTTATATTTATTTAATCAATTACTAAACAGCCACAAAAGAAACTGATGATTTGAAGTTACATTTACTGACAAGACAGTCATCAAAAATTATCATTAACCCAATTCCTTGCACATAAGGTGCAATTTTCTTACTAATTTTATATAACCTTATGTGCATATTAGGCACACAAAATTGTATTAATCATATTCATTATTTGTTTATGCCTGTAAATTATTCACTTATTCATACAATATCAATGTACATTTTTTAACAAAAAGGAATTAAATCTACAAGCTCCTCTCAATCTGTTTTCTTCATTTTATAATATACATATCACAGATGTCCCTCCAGGTCACAGATTTGATTTAACTCATCTTCCAACGTCTTCCTCCTTTACTAATCACAGCAGTTGTTTCAGGTTTTTTCACTCACATCACGATAAGCAATATTAAAATAGATATTTAGGTAGATACTATTTTGGGGCACTGATGTTTATTCTTATAGCACAAATTCCAAAAAGTAGAACGGCTGGGTCAGTATACACTTAAATTTTAATATATAATGTGAGATTACTTTCCAAAGGGTTATAGCAATTCATATTCCAAACAGTGATGTGTGAGATTTCCTTAGACTGCCTCTCCTCTCTCTCTCTTTCTGAAAATGATCTCAACATTACACATTTTTAAATGTCCATTTTGTAGCACAAAAGTTTTACATTTTATAGAGTCAAGTCTAACAATCTTTTCCTGTATTGTTGCTCTGACCTTTGTTTAAAAGCTGGATCTATGTTGGTTTATATTTGTGGGTGTGGCCTAATAGACCACTCTGGACAGGACTGCCCCGTCTCCACTGAGGACCTGAAGTCTGATCTCCATTAGTACTCAGGGGCCAGTGTCCAGGAAACTGCATGTGTGTGTGATTGTGAGTTCTAGACAAGTGGTGCATCTGACACCTTTGTTCAAAGAGAACAGGGCTGTTGCTCAAAGAAGTCACTATAGCAACACAATAGCTAAACATTTTCTTTTTCCTCCAACGAAAGAAGAATAACCTCTAAAATAATCTTTTCATAGAAACCTCACAAAATGAAAGTTTCTGTGTTCTATAATATTTCACTGTTCCCAAACAAAATCCTTATGCAAATCCAGGTGGCTCCAGCTTTAGATGTGTATCTGTTTTTGATGAAAGCTTTGGCTTGACAAACACCCTAAGGTTTATTGCTTTATGGTATGTGGTCGGATATGAGTAACTTGGCGTGATTACAATTTCTTCCCTTTTTTCACTGTATCATTTAAAGGACATCATTTACTATATTTACCTAGTTAAAATAGTGTGAGGCATTTCATTTCTTTTAACATTCAGGTAGCAGATACTTTAGTGCCTAATATATCTTACCATCATACAAATTATAAGCCACTGTTGAAAATATGGCCTTAAACACAACAGGACTCTACTTTATGAATTAGAGTTCAGAGAGGCACAGAGTTCATATCTTTCTTCATTCTGATTTGTACTTGGCTTTAATAGTACTACCAGGCTAATTTCTAAGTCTACATTTTCAACCTCAATCTTCCGCTACATTGTACTTGTCTACTAAAACATTTCCATTTGAAGCTGAAGCTGCTTAATTAAGCACATTGATCAATATCCCTACCATGTCAAAATTTCTGGTAAGACTGGGGCATTAAACCTTGGCGTTACCACTGTGCTTGCTGTTCCTATATCTTAACAAATCCTACTTTTTAGTCATTTTCATCTAAGCTTTATTTCACTATTTTTCCTTTATATAAAAACATTTTATTATAAAAAATTGAGTTTAAAAATTGACAGATTAACCACATAAAATGTGTATAAAATGTTTTCAGTATGTGAATTATATCATAAGACTATTATAAGAAATGATGAAATCTATAAACTGTTAGATCTACTAAATGAGTCTAGAAAGATAGCAAGATAAAAGGCTAACATACAAAAGTCAATTCTCTTTCTGTGTGATATGGACAAAGAAAATTTGAAACAATAAAAATTACACCACTTGTAAAATATACATAGGGATAAATATGACAAGAGACATAGAAGACTTGCACATTGAACACTATAAACTGATGAGAAATGAAAGATAACCTAAATAATCATAGATATACCACATTTATAGGTTGAAGACTCAAAATTATTATCAATTTTCTTCAAGTTGATCTGTAAGATGAACCCCTATCAAATTCTCATCAGGTTTGCTGTTGTTATTGTTTAAATTAGTAGATTCAAAAATCCATATGAAATTGCAAAGGCTTGAGAGTTGACAAAACAATTTTTTAAAAGATGAACAAAACTGAAGAAATAGTCTCTGACTTCAGGACATTAAAAGATGCATTAACAATTCCAATTTGAAACTATACTACAAAGCCACTGTGATAAAAACAGCATGGTACTGGCAAAGAAACAGACCTGAAGATCAGTGGAAAAGACTGGAAGACACAAAAACAACTCCAAATGTACTCAGCTATCTCATTTTTGACAAAGGAGCTGACCATACCAACTGGAGGAAAGATAGCCTCTTTAATAAATGGTGTTGGAAAAACTGGATCTCAACCTGTCAGAGATTAAAACTAGACCCTTATCTTTCACCATGCACTAAAGTAAAATCCAAGTGGATTAAAGATCTAAATAGTAAAACAGAAACACTAAACTTGTTGGAAGATAAGTTAGGCAGAACTCTTGAAGACATTGGCATAGGAAAAAATTTTATGAACAAATCCTCAGTAACACAGGAACTAGCACAAAGAATCAACAACTGGGATCTCACCTTATTGAAAAGCTTCTGTACTGCAAAAGAAACCATCAACAGAACTAAGAGACAACTTACAATGTGGGAAAAAGTTTTTGCCAGCTGCTCCTCCTCAGACAAAGGACTATTATCTAGAATATATAAAGAACTCAAAATAATCAGCCCCCCCAAACATAAAGACCCAATTCAAAAATGGGCACCTGAAATGAACAGACATTTCTCAGACAAAGAAGTAAAAGCAGCAAGTAAATATATGAAAAAATGTTCCACATCACTGGTCATTCGAGAGATGTAGATGAAAACAACACTGAGATTCCACCTCACCCCACAAAGAATGGCTGCCATCAAGAAATCACACAATAACAAATGTTGGCAGGGTTGTGGGGAGAAAGGAACCCTTCTGCATTGTTGGTGGGAGTGCAGACTGGTGCAACCACTACGGAAATCAATATGGAGATACCTCAAAAAGAATGGACTGGAGGTTCCATTTGACCCAGCCACCCCACTGCTGGGTATCTTTCCAAAAGAATTAAAAGAATCATATCATAGTGACATATGAGCACCTATGTTTATAGCAGCACAGTTTGCAATAGCTAAAACATGGAAAGAGCCCATTTGCCCATCAGTTGGAAACTGGGTAAAGAAGATGTGGTTTTTCTATAAAATGGAATACTACTCAGCCATAAAGACTGAGAAAATAGAGTCATTCACAGGAAAATGGATACATTTTGAGGATATACTCATAAGTGAAATAAATAAGTCACACATGTGTAAATACCGAATAGCTTCTCTGGTGTGAAAAACTATAATAGTACACAAGATCTTAATGAGATAATTAACAATGTGAAATAGGAAGAAAAGGGCTAAAGGTGTAAGGAAAGTGGGAAGGGTAGGGGAAAGGGAATAAGGGAAAAGAAAAAAATATGAGAAAATGAAAAAATGGAAATAAAGTGTTTGTAAATGGGGAGGAGAGGAGGGGGTGAAGGGAGGGCGGGGACGAGGGGAAAAAATGAGAACCAAGACCTGTCATGTGAAGGTACAGGATCCCAGTAATGAATGTAACTATACTGTATACCTAGAATGTACCAATAAACTCAATAAAAAGAAAAATTAAAAGATGCATTAATAGAGCTACGGTGGCACTGGCATAAACAGAAACAAATAGATGAAAGATAAAAAGACAAATAAGATTATAAAAACAGCAGACAGTTGAGATCATGCATACATTGGCAACTGATTGTTGTGAAAGCTGTAAAAGCAACTCAGTGAAGAAGTGTTAGGCTTTTCAATGATTGGTGCTAGAAAAACTGAATCTTCCTAGTCAAGAAGAAAAAACAAACTTTGATCCATATCTCACATGAAATGATAATCCAGACTAGATGAAAATATTTTACAAATTCTATATCTAATAAGTATTTGTGTCCAAAATATATTTTAAAAATTCAACTCAATAATAAGAAAATAAATTACCCTATTAAAATGGGAAAAGATTTGAACAAACATTTCACCAGGTTGTGAATAAACACATGAAAAGTTATTAAAAAAATTAGTGATTAAGGGAAGTACATATTTTAACCCACAGGAAGATAATGCCATGGCTAATATGAAAAAGGTTCTACCTATCAGTTGTTGGCAAGGATTTGAAGAGAATACAACTGTGGAAAACACAGTGGAAGTTACTTAAAAAGTTAAACATGTATGTACCGCATTTTACAGCCATTTCACTTCTGGATATTTACATAAGAGAAATTAATACATACCCAAAAGAAATTGGAAGCCTAGGGTAGAATGTTCACAGTAACTTCAATAGGGAAACAGCTCAAATGTCCATCAGTAGGTGGGTAAACGAACTGGCATGTCCCTTCAGTGTTCAATGGAGCACCATGACAAAAAGGAATGGAATATTGTACATGCCATAAGAGATATGAGTTATTCAAAATCATTATACTGAGTTAAAAAAGAAAATTGAGAACAAGTACAATTCATTTTTGTATTGGTTTTGTGTGATTCCATCCTACAAAATTCTAGAAGAAGTGTACTAATCTATAGTGACAGACAGCAGATTAGTGGTCCTGAGAATGGGGGTGGGGAGCAGGAAGGAGAAATTACCTATGTCTCTACTATTGAAAAGTAGGGCTGGTTTTCTTTTTTTTAAATGTGTTTATAATTTATTATAACTGTAACAAATAATTATAACTAACTAATATTTTTATATATACTTAAATATTTCTTAATGATGAACAGCATGTAAGCAAACAATCACTGAAAGGTCAGTTTTACAGCTGCATGAATATAAAATCTATAAAACTAAATCACTTGGTAAAAGAACAGCTGAGTTTACCAGTGTGTATCTTTCATAAACTGGTAAATTTGACTCAAGGATGCCACTGTTAAGCAAAGACAGTATTTATCCATATTATATCATACCACGATTTACCCACACAATCCAGCTGCTGAAAGGTGAACATGTTTATTCTTGTTTTAATTTGGAATTATTTATCTATTAATGAGTTTGAATATTTTTTGTTCATTAGCCATTTTTCACTTCTTCCTGTTCTTTTGCATCAAGTTTGTATAGTTCATAATTAGAAATCTATTGTATATTATTTATATTGAACAGTTTTACACTTTATCATCTTAATATACAATGTGTTTGTATAACCTCTATGATCATTTGTGTAAAAATTACATAGCAGGTGGACAGGAACTGTCAAAATACCTGACACCCACAACTTAAAGGAGGAAAGGTTTATTTTGGCTCATGTGTCAGTCCATATTGTTTTTTTCCACATGTGTGTTCTAGATACTCAGGCTGACCCTGAACTTGCTGTGTACCCATGCTGGCCTCAAACTCATGGCAGTCCTGCTTCAGCCTCCCTAATCCTGCGATTACAGGCATGCACCACCATGCCCAGCTAGTTAACTGTATTTAGAAAGTATACTAATTATGAGTATAAGGGAGATTCTATAATTGTTATATAGAATTAGTGCATTCAAAAAATACAAAATAAGCTGGGCATGATGGCACATGCCTGCAATCCCAGCACTCAGGAAGCTGAGGGAGGATCACTGTTGTTGAGTTTGACACCAGTCTGGGCTATAAGGTGAGTTCCAAGCCAGCCTAAACTGTAGAATGAGACCCTGTCTAAAAGGCAAAACAAAACAAGAAAAATTATTAAAGTATGGAACAGAATATTATGTGAGGTAAATGATTCCAACTCTACTTCTTTTCACTTAAAAAAAAAAGTGTGTTACAGTATGCCTTAGTCACTTTCTTATTGCTAGGACAAAAATATCAAACACCCACAACTTAAAAGAGGAGAAGTTTGTTTTGGCTCCCAGTTCAGAAGTTTCAGGCCATATGCAACAGACTTTAACACAGAAATGGCATGGTGGTAAAAAACGCTGCTTACCTTATAGTGGAGAGAAAATCAAGGAGCCAAGAAGGGAGATTTACCCTTCCAGGTCACACCCCTGATGGTCTGCCTTGTCTGATCAGACCCCACATCCCAAGAGCAAGTCAGCTACATCTCCCCCATAATTCAATAACCTTCCAAAAGCCCTTCTTATGAACACACAAGACCTCTGTGGGACATTCTTGATCCAAACCATAATTTTCTGCCCAGCCCAGACTCATGTGCATCTCTTTATGCACAATACATTTAGTCCATCTCTAAGAGTTACTAAAGTCCTAATAGCTCCAGCATTACTGAAAAGTCCAAGTCTAAAGTCTCCTCTGAGACTCAAGGCAAACTCTTAGCTATGAGCCCCTGTAAAAATAAAAATAAAAATAAAAATAAAAAGTTAAATGCTGCTGATATGCAATGGCACAGGGCAAACTGTCCCATTCCAAAAGGGAGATAGAGAGGGACAGAAACCAGTGAGACCAAAGTTAGACTGAATCCCATCAAGGGAAACATTAAATCCCATAGCTCTCTGTCCAGAACCCAGAACAAAGATGTGAACTCCAAAGAGCTTGGGAGTCCCTACCCCTATGGCATTGCCAATTGGAGCTGTCATGGCTTCTCTCAATAGACAATGCATGTTCCTGGAAACTCTAATTTGCTGAAGTCTCCACTGAACTTTCAGCTTCACTCTCAGTAGTACACTGCCTAATCTCCCAGGCCTTCTTTTGAAATCTGTATGGAAGCCTCCCTGGCCCCACAACTCTTGCATTCGGCATGCTTGTAAAACCATCACCACATGGATGATGCCAAGGTCTGCCACCAGCTCCAGCAGTAGCCAGACCCCTTTAAATTAAGGTTGCAGAGGACTCAAAGTGCTTAGATGGCTAAGCACTATGAACAGAATCTCAGGGAACCAATTCTCCAGGTGGTCCTTTTCAAACAGAGTGCTCTTGACTTTCTTCTCAAAGAAAAGTCTTTCACTTTTACACCTTGTAGCCCATGAAGGGTGAGGTCTTGTTGATTTCTGAAGTACCTTCAAGGCATCTTTCCTATTGTCCTGATGTAAGTAGTTTCTTTTTAATGCCAGTCTTTTCAACAACCAAGATCTCTTCAACCAAAACTTTATAGGTCACTACTATCCAGGAGCTTCTTTTCTCACTACCAGAATTTTTTTTTTCAAATTATTTAGATTGGCTTTTTGCTTCTGCTTCTCACAGTAGATATGGCTAAAAGCTGCATGTAGTAGCCATGCTATAACCTCAACACTGGGTTGCCTTAAAATTTCCTTTGTCAGATTAATTAATCTGACTCCCTTACTCTCAAGTCTCCCACAAAATGAGCAAAATAAAGACAAATTTTCTGCCAGAGCATAATATGCATGGTCTCAAGACCAGCTGCCAATGGAGTCCTTTTTCCCAATTGAAACCTCTTGAGCCTGGTCTTTACCATCTGCATTTCTATCAGCATTCTGGTTTTGTGAGGTTTAACCACAATCTCTCATCAAACTCGACTTAGAGCATTAGGGTTTCTCAAGGACATCTTCAAGCCTTTCTAAGCCTTCTCCCACAGTTTCAAAGGCTTCTAAACCACACGGTCAAATACAGTCACAGAAACAACCCCACTCTTCTGGTAACAGAATCTGTTTTAGCCACTTTCTTGTTTTGGGGACACAATACCCAACAGCCACAACATAAAGAGAGGTTTAGTTTGGCTCACAGTTCAGAAGTTTCAGTCTATATTCAACAGGCTTTAATATAGAAATGGCAGGTGGAGGGGTATAGCAGAGAAAAAGCTGCTTATCTTATGGTGACTAGGAAGCAGAGAGAGAAGTAAACACCTCGGAAGTAAGATATATCCTTCTATGTCATGCTTCCAGTGACCTGTCCCTTCTGACCAGACCACCACATCTAATAGCCAGTCAGCTATATTGCCGCTCCTTTTTTTTTGTACAGGGGATTGAACTTGGGCCCTTGTGCTTGCAAGGCAGATGGCAGAACCACTGAGTCAAATAGCCAGCCCTGTATTGCCTCTTTAAGTCAATAATCTTCCAAAACACTGCCTATGAACACGAGGCCTTTGGGTGTGATACATTCTCAATCCAAACCATATCAGAGTATATTCTACTACCTTTGGTTTTTCTTTGTATAAAACATGTACAAACTCAGGAACAAGGCATCACTTTGGCAGAGGACTATAAATAAAATACCAAAACGATCCCAGTACCCAGGGCTGTGACAGCATAATAGGAAAAAAAGGGCGAACCAATCCCCTGGCTCACAGATCTTCCCCATGTAGACTATTCATTCATTCATTCACTCAGTAAGTATCTGATGAGTTCCTGCCCCAGGGAAAGTTACAATCTGGTATCAGAAAAATAAAAATAAGGCTATAATTGTGCTCACTTTGGCAGCACATATACTAAAATTGGGAGGATATAGAAAAGGCAATATTAACATAGTGTAACAAGTGCTATAATGCATTCAAGGGGTTCTTAATAAATATGCATATGAGTGATTTCCACTTTGAAGTGAAATGTAATCAAAGTCTTAAAGTACTTAAATAACATATTGAGTCATCTATAATTTTTTAAATGATAGTAGTTCTTTTAAAATTTTAAATTTGAGATAAAATGTATACACAATAAAGGCATATATCTTAACTGTACAGATTAATGAGTTTTGCAAACTGACACAACCATGTAGCCAGTACCCAAATCAAGAAATCAATGGTACCAGCATCAAGAAGTGCTTCCTCATGCACCATCTCCTGACTCAATGGTACAGATGAGATGAAATTTTCTGGTCTTAATGCAAATAGACTTATACAGCATGCATTCTTTCTTTTCCCCCAGTACCTGGAATCAAACTCAAGACTTTGAACTTGCCAGGCAGGTGTGGAGCCACTAAGCTAAATCACCAGCCCAGCATGCATTTTTTTGTATCTGGTTTTGTGTATAGCTGAGAATTGTTCATTTTTTTACTGTTTTGTGTTCTTTGTATGAATCTATATCTTCTCAACATATGTTGATAGACAAATGGGCAGTTTCTAGTTTTTCCTATTATTAGTATTGCTCCTGTAACATCCTAGAATTTTTCTTTTGGACAACATGTGTATGCACTTCTGTTTGCTAGTCATTTAGAAATGGAGCTGCTGGACCACAGAGCATGCACATATTCAGCATCAGAAAGCTCACATCAAGAGCATTAATTACTAGTGAACAGGTAGAAATATTAACTTTTTACATTTGCATGGTATTCATTTAACAATTGGATTTTCAAATATTAGTTGAGCAAACAGCACTGTGCTATATTATTAGATAATATATACTGCCTGTTTTAGTCACTTTTCTCATTGCTGGGGCAATACACTCAATACCAAAAGTTAAAAGAGGGAAGGTTTACTTCAGCTCAGTTTGTAGAGGTCTCAGTCCATAGTTGGCTGACTCCAAAGGAGGGCAGCATGGCAGGAGGGCATCACAGAGGAGAAACAGTTCATGGTAGAGCAGGAAGAAGGCAGTGAGCAGTAGCAGCAAGCCTGCCTTTCCTTTTTTCTCACCCAGCCTTTTATGTGGTGCCACTTGGAACTATGCTAACTCCAAACAGTGGACTAATTTAGTACCACACACTCTTAATTCTAGTATCATATTCCCTAGATCCAGCTAGTTCCAAGAATCCCCACCTGTAAGCACAGGGGGTCAACCAGAGACAAACCACAACACTGCCCCTTGTAGTACTTAGGAAAACTTCCATGCTCTAAGGCTAAATAAAAAGCCAGGATATAAAACTCTGTCTATGAACAGATATAAATGATGCCCTTAATTTATTGTACACTATCTCCCAATAAACCTATCATAAATTGTAAGTATCCTAAGTCAAAAATATACTTGACATACCTAACCTACTGAACATCCTAGCTTAGCACAGACTACCTGCAATGGGCTCAGAACACTTACAATAGCCCACAATTTGGCAAGCTCATCTAACACAAAACCTTTTTCATAATAAAGTATTTAATAATTCCATGTAATTTACTAAATACAGTACTGAAAGTGAAAAACATGTGCACCATTGTAAAGTGGAAAAATCAGAAATTGAATTGTCAGGGCCAGGGCTTTAGCTCAGTGGTGCCACCGCCTACCTCGCTCACAAGTGCAAGATCCCAAGTTCGATACCTGGTACCCAAAAAAAAGAAAAAGAAAAAGAAATTGAACTGTCATAAATTGGGAATCAAACATGGTTTGACTTACAGTATTCAAAATATTAAAATAGCATGATATATAGGAACATACCCTTGAAGGAAAATAAACCAGAATTATAAGAGAAATCATCTTAAAGTGGAGTATCTAGTTAACAATTTTTCTTTTTTTTTCCTTCTCTAACTTTCTAAATTTTCTAGGACTATCAACCATATTAAATTTCACATAGAGTTTGATCCAAACCTATAGAGCTCCTAACTGAGGATAGCTATGATGTCCAGAAACTTGACATTCTTGTTTGCAAGGAATTAAGTGAATGCTTGTTGAATAACTGATAGAGAATTCTGTCACACAATCCAGCACATATTTATTTAAGGAGTGATAGAAAAATTCAGTGAATGTCTCATTTTGAAAATTTATTACAGTAAAAGACACACTGCCATTAATAACCCTCAAAATATCCCCTTTTGCTTTAAACACCTTCCCCTACATTCTTGCCACTCTCTGAAGCAGTTCTGAAAGTCCTCTTGTAAATGTCTTTATTTGCACTATCGTGACTCCCTCAACATCTTGAACTGATTCAGCATTTACCTTCCATGGTCATATTTGACTTTGGATAATACTCAGAAGTCACCCTCGCCAGATTTGGTGAATAAGCTTTTTGAGGACATGCCATAATGTCTTTATGAGCCTGCCTTTCAGACTAGCATTCAGCAGCATACCACATAAGGACACTCACGAAAGAGAACTTCCAGAACTGCTTCAGAATGGGATGCGGGGGTTCAGAGTGAAGAGGAATATTTACAGCAAGGTTAACAGCAATGTGTCTTCTACTTTTACTAAATTTAAATATTCAGTGTATATTCTGATAATCTTTTGTGTGTGCTTTATTATTTATTTATTTTTTGCAATCTTTGACTCACATAAAATCAGCACTGGAAGAGATTTTAGGACTCATGTAGTCCTCTTGCTTTAAATACTAATTGCTTTGAAAACTTTTATTTGAAATTTTATATGAGTTAATATATAGAATGCAAGATTTTGAAGAGGACTTGGGAGCCTGACCTTAGCCCTCTGTGATAGGTTCTAAGCATCAAATATCTTTAAGAAATACTGCTTGAAACTACTGATCAGATTAGTTCAAATGTTGTCCAGAAAAAGAAACTGAAGCAAGGTCATGAGGAAGTTAGTTCAGAACCAGATCTTCTATCTCCTAATTTAATCTTTTTCCAACATAGCACTGCTTTGCAAGTAGACTGTGATTTCCAATTGCAGGAGCAATGCCTTACTTGTGCCTCTGTGTTCCCCACCCAGGCCAGCACAGACAGACAGCAGTGTGCATCACATCTTGTTTAACTGAACAATTGATGTATACCTGCAATTCAACTGGAACAGGCCAGACCACCACCCAAGGTTAATCCCTTGCAGAAAAAGCCATGCATACATTTTCACAAAGAGAGCTAAGGGTCATTTCAGGATCCATACCTAACCTCTTTAGCTGGCACCAAGGATATTTCCCAGTACTAGAAATAAGAAGATTAAGAAGTTAAACAATAAAGCAGCTGGGCTATGTAATGGACTTCAAACCCAAGCAGGAAAAAGAACTGTACTGAAGAAAGTTCTTTATGCCCAGAGCAATTAATGTGGTGAACAGATGGGCAGGGAGGTGGACTATTTTTAAGCTTTAAAGGGAAGATAAAAGACACAAGGAGATATTAAGCAGTAAATCTGCCACACAGGGGCAAATACAGGGTATGGTTTTCTTTTTTCCACAAGGTAATTTTATTGGTAGGCAGTAATAGCTGCTCAAAGTTTTGCTCTGTTAGTTGTTTTCCCATGATGATAAAGAAACTAAATACTGGAGAACTGGGGTAAGAAATTCCAGACCGAAAACAGAGTTCTGCAGGGGCATCCATGAAAGCAATAAGGATGAAAACAAACTCATGAACTCTGGTTTGTGCTTTTCCCCTGGCTGAGTTTGCAGAAAGGCAAGTTTCCTTTTATTCAGAAGGTATACAGTACTCATTAAAGCTTGTAATATGATTACGAGATGGCATTTGTATTGGCAAGGAAGCACTGGAGTATACACTCAGTATAACTTTATTGTGGATTTTTTGTTGTGTTTGAGTTGCTCTCAATTGTTAATCCATACATGGTAAAGTACAGGCACTTTTCTACTCATTCACATGTATCATAGTTCATTTGGGCTGCTACAACAAAATGCCTCAGTCTGAGTAATTTATTTACAAAGGAAATTTATTTCTTGCAGTTTTAGAGATTGGGAAGTCCAAGATGGAGGTGCCACAGTATTTGGTAAGTGGAGAGGACCTTGTTCTTTATGGATGGCACATTCTTCTTGCATCTTTACATAACAGAAGGACAAAAATGGTCCTTATATAGAGAGAGATGAAAGAGCCTAAGGACCTGGAATCCCAGCTACTTCCTTGAGCCTGGAACCATTGAGGACAGTGGAGCTCTTATGGAGACCTAAGCACCTCCCAATGGCCCCACTTTCTACACCACCACTTTGGTGTGTAAGTTCCAACATATGAACTGGGGAATCGCTTCTTGGCCTTTTGGCTAAGATCAAGTGTGAACTGGGGGAGCACACATTCAAATACAGAGACTGAAACAAGCTGTCTTCTGCCTGCTCCTCTACTATTCACTTCGCTGAGACCTCTGAGCATAATCTTCCGGCACTACCAGTCATATTATCAGTGCAATCTCTTACTTACATCTATAGAGAACCTAGTCTGCAGTCAGGACTTTCAGAATATTCTTCACATATCACTTCTTGTTTCATTCTCCACACATTTCCGTGATATCTTCCTATCATCTGACTGATAAGAAAACTTAGGCTCAAAGACTTTAAGCAATGACTTCAAGGTATCACAGTTAATAAATGACAGGGTTGAAACAGGAACGTTGAACTTCGAGTTTTTAGTCCATCATTCTTACTTTCCACTAAGCCACAAAACATACAACACCAGATGTTCCCTGCTGTCCTCTTTATAGCTCCATAGCCTCAGTGTGGCTTTCCTTGTCCTCCATAGCCTGGCACCTTCACCTGCCTGACCTCTCCTCCTCTTTCCAACACACCCCAGCTGCTTGTTCATATTAAAACCCTCACCTGGAACGTCATCCCTTTCTGTCTTTTACTTAGCCAATTTCTAAGTCTCTGGCTGACATTATCTCCCACCAAAAGCAATTAATGTCTGAACCACACATTCTAACATTGGATTGTATTCAATCAATATAATCTGTACTAAACCATACTTGTTCATTTATCTATCAAACTGTATTAGTTAAATTATATAATTTTTAATTGTTTGCAGTGTTGAAGTTTTGTTTCTATTGGAAGGCCAATTTTTTTTTCTGGTACAAAGTGGCATCACGTTCTTTTATTCATGAACATATGCCAGGTCCTCTCTCAGAGCAGGTACTCAGCAACAAAAGATGGAACAGTTTAGGTTTTTAATGCAGTGTCCAGTCTCTCTAAAACAAGTTCTCCCACAGAACACAATCAGAAAAAGGGCAGCTCCCCTTCTAGTCCCCCTCTTAATGGGAGTGGGGGGTCCTCACTGGGGAGGCAATGGGGATAGGGGCATTTCAAATAAGGCTGAGTTCTCCTTGGGTATCTGTCAGCTAAATCCCAGTGTGTTGTTCCTCAGTGAGCAGAGTGAAGCTCAAAGAGCTTGTTCATGGAGACCAAGAGTTGGTCAGTAAGAGAGGACTCGAACTCTGACATTCTCCTAATTAGATCTCCAAGAAAGCAAAGGACTTGTTCACTTGTCTCGTTCCTATGTTTAGGAGTATGTATTTGGGATTATGGGGAAAGTATTTGTCTGCAGAAACACACTTGACTAGAGAGGAAAAGACAGGGCTAGGGCTGCTGATGGAAGTGTGGAAGGAGCACAGAAGCACCTATAATTGGCCCTCCAGATCCCAGCACTGCCTCCGCTGGCAGTGGGGCTTTGGAGGCTTTTCACTCCTCAAATACAATACTTCACTCAAATACAATCTTATCTCCTTTCTTGTATTTTAACAAATATCCTCAATTAGTTTCCTCATATTACTTTCCTGCAATGATAGCACATTGCAGAACTCAATGTACCAAATGTCCATTTACGCTTTCACAGATTAGGTTAAATCTCTTATCCCAAACCTTTTATGACTTTTTACATTTGAGTACCGACCTAATCAATACTATTACTACTATCTATGTACCATGTTAAGTAGTAGTTATACTGGAGTCACAGGACTGTGATCACCTAATGAGCCGATGCTCACACTGAACAGTCTGTAAACAGCAAGATGAATATATTTGTCCAGGATTGCATTAATTGACTGCAGATCCTTGAATAGAGTTTGTTTTCCTAAAATCTACTTTATTGTCACTTCTATCAAAATGAGCTATCTTAATCCCTTTCGTTTTATTTCCTTAATCTTGGGAAAACCATTTTCAAATTTCTTTCATACGAAGCTCTGGTCTGATCTCTAGGATCCTCAAAAGAAAGGGTTTCCTGCTATCAGGAGATCTTCTTGAATTATCTTCAAATTCCCTCTCACAACAGGGAGCAGAGGTGGAAGCAAGACCCATGTTATTCGTTTCGTTAGATGATTCCCTCTTCCATCCACCTGCCCCTTGGAAGGTTCTGTGACCTGCTACTGATTCTTTTTCTCACATTCAGAAATCTGTATCTAAGGCAATCAACGTCAAAAGGCAGAGCAGAATACATTGCAACTACTTGGCTAAATACTAGGAAAGAAGGCAGATTTATTGCTGTGTGTTATAGTCCAAAATAAATGAAACAATATTATCATAAAATAAATAGTTCTTGCACAAGTCGTTCTGCAGTCATCCAAACATCTTGTAGGGCACAAATTACTTCTGCATGTTGTAAGAAGAAAATGCTTACATATTAAGGTAGACATCAGTTATGGTTTAACTTGGTTCCCCGTATGACAAGTTGAGTTCCTAATATGTAGTGCCTCAGAATGTGATCTCATTTAGACAGGGTCTTTAGAGAGGTCATCAAGCTAAACTGTAGTCATTAGAATATACTGTAATCCAACATGACTGATCTCCTTGGAAAAAGAGGAAATTTGGACACAGAGACACATATATTAAAAGGAAAGACGCAAGGAGTACATCATATACAAACCAAGGAACACCTGAAACTACCAGAAACTAGGACAAAAGACTGAAACATTCTCCCTTAGGGCACTCAGAAGGAACCAGCCCCTGTGACACCTGATTTCAGACTTTCGGCCTCCAGGACAGTGAGTCGATGGGTTTCGGCTGTTCAAGCCCCCCAGTAGGTGGAACTCTGCTATGGAAGCAAAGTAACGCAACATCTAGTGAGCAATGAGTCTCCGAAAACCCCCAGTCAGCGCTGCTAGGAATCAACTCTGGCTAACAAAAGGCCCATCTCTGAATGGTAACAGAGGGCATACAGCTTAGCTTACCACCGAAAATCCACGGCATGATCCACTTTGGAATAACTGTCATATTTATGCAAAGGCTAATCTTAAATGACACTTCTCTCTGAAAATCACACTGCCACTTTTGCAAACCAAGGTACAGAAAGCAGTCACACATAATAGTGTGTACACTACACATGTTCACTAACTAACACACACACACACACACACACACACACACACACACACACACAGAGTATATCCGTGTATTTAGACTCAAATGCCCATAGTTGCTGGGACTGTGGTTTCATGCGACTCCTGTCAGTTTAGCAGATGAGACTGGAACAGCTGCATCTTCAATACACATCATTGTCTTAAAAAGACGCCCAGAGTGAATTACAATTAAATTACAGAGCTGTCAAAAAGGGTTATAATTATAGCATTTATTCCCCACATTTACAAGCCAGACATGCACAAAAACATCTGAAAGCTGAAGAAAAAGGACAAAAAAATCCCACTCCACATCACTTACCTCAGCAGGAAATCCGGGTGAGGGGAGAAGGGAAGACAGTTATCACACAAAACCCCTTTTGAACAACAACACTGCTCTGTTATTCCAGAGGGCCTTCCATCCAGAAGCTGGCTGCTGTGAGCCACCATCTGGTGGCAAGTCCTCTCTCCTTCACAGTTGGGAAAGGAGGGCCAGCAGGGCTGCCATAACTCTCTCGCAGGTCCACACAAGCAAGGGAGGAGCTGGGACCAGAGCAAGGGCAGCTCCCGCAGGGGGCTGAGCAAAAGAATCAAAATCAGCCCACTGAGGTCTGCTCCTTGTTCTGCTCTCATCTCCACAAGCATATTAATTTTCCCAGCAGTTATTTATCATGCAACTCTTTTGGAAAGCTTAGAAATCATTCTCACTTCTCTTGCTAGAACAACATAAGATGAAAGAGAGGAAGAAGAGCCTCAAATGCCATTTATGCTAGTCAATTCTGTTACTAATCAATAATGCATTTAGTACCACCGGAAGAATGATACCACTCAGTCACCTCCAACCTCAGCATCCGGAAGATACACTGAATACAGTAACGCCTGTGCAGTGAGCAAACTCCTCGAATAGAAAAAAACAAAAACAAAACTAATAATGTCACCACCTATGTTTCAATCAAGCAGTCAATAAATATCTACTTCACTACCTCTAGGTCTGAGACATTGTGCTAGAGACTGCCAGGGACACAGAGAGAGCCTGATTTAGACTTGTTTCTCAGGAGCTACTTATAAAGTAGTTGAAAACACAAGATACACAGAAAAATGAAGCCAAGACAAGACAGTTTATATACACTATGATAAATTATTAATTCTTCAATATGCAGAAGTATGGTGGACTAAATGCTGATGTACTCCCAAAATTCACATGTAGACCTCTTAACCCCCAGGTAATGGTATTAGGTGCAGTGGAGCCTATGGGAGGTGATTGAGTGATGAAGGTGGAAATTTCAGGAATAGGATTAGTGCCCTTACAGAAGAGGCTAGCGAGTGTCCCCTCGCCCTTCCATCTTGTGAAGTTATAGTAAGAAAAGGCACTTCTATGAGGAAAGGGGTCCTCACCAGATACTGAACTGCCAGCGCTTCACCTTGAACTGCTCAGCCTCCTGTACTGTACTGTGAGAAATAAACTTACATTGTAAGACACCTAGTCCATGGTATCTTATTATTGCTGCCAATATGGACTAAGACAAGAAGTTCACACAAGGAGAAAGTTACGTGATTCTAATCAATAAACTTCTCACCTTTGCTTTCCTAAATGTAACCACATAGAGTGGCTTTCTTACCACCTCCAGGTGTACCTGGGTTTTCTTCCAAAAATGTCATTTCAATAGGTCACTCAATCTAACCTTCCCCTCTACTAGTCAGTGGTACTTCCTTTACATACAAAGCTTCTCTCCCCACCCCCCAATTTAAACTGTTACTTGGTGGCTTCAAGGGAAATGAATCTCTGGGGCAAAAGAAAAACATTTTTAACAGTGTTATCTACCATAAAGTCTACGACTTTACAGGAGCTGTTCTCTGAATTGAGACTAAAGAGAAAAATGTGTGGTTATTTTCATCTCTTGTGCCCTGGCCAGATATCACTTATTGATCATGTCATTCTTTTCCTGCTCATCCCACAGTCCTTCTTAACACAGCCATAGGCAAAGGATCAAAACCAATTTGTGATATAGAAGCCATTTATTTACAAAGTCAGCGTTTATGTCTAACTTCCTATTAATTATGTCAGGCATCACTTAATTCTCTGGGATTCAAATTGTGATGAGCGGAATTTGATCTCAAACATGAGTGTGACAGAGACTGACAGCTGTCCCCAAGTATCCAGTCTCCCTTTCCTCCGCAAAACTGAGCTTTGTGACTGTGGCTAGGTACCTTGTCGAGTGGTATAAAGTTCACGGCTAAGTTCTGGTTAGTGGGATACAGGCAACTTACAGGATGTGTACTTAAAGAAGGGCATATGCCATTTTTCTTCCCCTTCCTCCATCCTGTTACTCAGATCATGGACATTTTGGACCACTAGGTGAGGAACTTAGGTCCCATATGTCTGTCGGGAGTATGGCCACCATGTTGACCATCAGCCATCTTATTTATGCTACTTTTATTTTGGGTCTCAGCTTTTCTCCGTCAAGCTTATAACCAAAATGGTACATATTTCAAAACTAAGTCATAATACTACCAAAATGTTTCAAACCACAGAACTTGAATTTTTACCATCAGAAATGTCAGATAAATCTAAAACAAGTCTGAGGATCCAAAAAGTAAATAAAAGAAAACATTGTTTTCTGCAATAGCTATTGGACTTTTAACAGCCTTTTACCCAACACACACACACAATACTGTCCACACCCAGAAACAGTTATTGGAGATAGATTTCTGTTCATGTCAGCGCTTTAATCCCCCCTATACATGGTTCTGCTGTGAATTACACAAACACACTCACACACACTCACAGGTGCAGAAACTTTAAACAAGTTCTAAAAGAGTTCAGAAAAGTTTGTGGGAGCCCTACTGATAGTCTGTTTTGTATGGCAGTTCTTTTGGTACTGGGGATTGAACCCAGGATCTATTTTAAAATACAGTCATTACCCTGGGAAATCCATTTCTTGTTTTTTTTTTTGTAGGCTGGCTAAGGGACTAGATGGTCATGTAAAACATCAGCAAAACCCTTATACCACTTTTATATAATTCACAGGATAGTCAGATGGAGGGATTTAAAGGCTGACAAGAACAGAATTCTACCTCCCATAATGCTTTCTGGGTGTGGGCATTATTTATTTTTGGTGGGCGTAGTGAAGAAAGGGAATCTGATGCCTTTTTAATTTTTAATGTCAGATCTTTTTTTAAAAAATCCTTTTAAGAATGACTTTACTTGTTCTTCTTTCCCTTGCCTCCATCCTCACTGTTCCCTGATTTACTGTTAAGCAAAACTAGCCAGAAACTACAAGAGACTATAAAGATTATTTTCTTTTGGTACTAGAGATGGAACTCAGGGATTCATGCATGCCAGATTTGTGCTCTACCATTGAGCTTCGCCTAAGTATTAAGTTATGTAAAGTTTTTAAAGTTTTGTTTTGAGACAGGGCATTGTTAAATTGCCCTGGGTAGCCTTGAACTTGTGATCCTCCTGTTTTAGCCTCCCAGGTAGTGGAATTATAAGTGTGTGCCTCTATACCTGGCTCAAGGATGTAAAGAATGTAATGAGACACTTTGCTTTTTAATTTCATTAAATTGTTGTCTTTGTTGAAACATGTATCATCCTAGAAGTGAGATCTAAAACCGCATCAACCAATAACAGAAAGATGCAGGAGTCTAAAGGATCTGCTTGCCTGATACTACAAACTCACCCAGTGAAGCTTACCAGATGCATGCCGTAGTCTCAATAACAAGCAATTTATAATCACAAAGCTAGGAGCTTTTAAAATAAATGAGCAAACTACCAATAGAAAGGACAAGGATATACAGTGTACGGTGCAAAACAGAGAAGCGTAGGTACTCATGGACCCACATCAAGTTGGATTGTTAACGTGGGAAAAGGACATCCCAGCCCAGTCATCTTCCAACCTGCAAGGGACCCGCCAGGTATTCTCCAAGCACACCTCTGTGTAGGATCACCCCGCCTGTTCCCTGCATAAGGACAACTGGCTAAGAAATCCTCTGAGGCCAATGAAATGCAGCTTGCTGCCACTCACACAGAGTGCCAGGCTGGGTCTGCAAGCAAAGGGCTGTGTCCACCTGCCAGAAGAGCAGTCTTGTCCTCACTGTCAAAGGGAAGTTTTGTAGCGAGGATTTCTAATCTCCTGCCCACTGGCCCTTGGGACGTAAGTACCAGATGAACTCCAAAGGAAAGGCAGAGGAATGAGGGCACTGTCTATGTGTCCTTTTTTGGTAACAGGTACAATATGACTTCCAGACAGGAGGTGAGGCTGAGGGGGTAGAAAACCAACTCCATTCGCAGGTGTGCAACCTACACAGTTCCTGAGGACCCTGCACTTGTTTTAATGCTTTGCTTTCATTGCTTTAAATTCTTAATATTTTTCAAAAAGATTCATTTTTTCTTGGAACCCACAAGTGATAATGGTTGCTCCTGACATTCAGGATGACACCGTGAAGTGCAGAGGAGTTAGAAACTACTTGGTGTAGTCACTTTCGGGGACGCAGGTCAACACACAACTCTGGACTAGGGGGTGAAGGAAGTCAGGGACTTCAGGAGCCATGGTCTGTCATGGAAAAAGACTTCACTCATACTCCTGTAGGGGGGACTTAATGAGTAATTTGGGAATCAACTGCTCCTCCTAGAATGTGAACACACCGTGTGCCGCTGAGAGCAGAATTACTCTCCGAGTACCAAATCGCACAAGTGCCTCAGATGACTGGTGATGTCCCTTCTCTTCCTAGCCAACCTGTCCTAATTATGCTGCTACCAGCACACGAAAGAAGAAGCAAAGAGAAACTGCCTCACTGTCTGATTTGATCACAGACACTTCTACTGGCTTCTTTGACAGTGTGAAGTTCCAGGGTTTGCACAGCGTACTCGTCTGCCCGTCTGTCTGTCTCTGTCACACTGCAACATTTCTATACTGCTCTTTTATTAAAAACTCTTTTCACAAGGTGAAGTATTAGCAAAGCTAATATTCTGTTAGAATCATCTGGGAAACTTCATTACTGCTGAATGTATTCCATACACCCACTAATCCAACAAGTAAACAGGACGTTGTCTACTTGCTGATTAGAATAAAGCATACTTTCTTAGTGAAAAGAAATATCTCAAAATTTCAAATTGATAGCATAACACAGGCCTTGAGACTTAGCCTACTATTACGTCTAGGTGATGGATCATAGGTAGTTTTTATCGTCATGTTTATATTCACACTTATGTTCAAAGCATTTATATTCATGTTTATGTTAAAATATTTTATGATTAGAAATTATTTTAAAAGATTTAATCTTAATAAAAATATATAAAAGTTCTATGTACTTTAGAAACATCTTTTTTCCATATGAACTGCTGATAGACTAATTAGTAATTACTTTAACCTATTCATTAGAACTGGTTCCTTAATGACGTCTACTTAGCGATACTTCGATGTCTAGCTGAAATTATTGCAGCCTTTCGTATTTGAAAGCCATAAGAATGTCATTTAATTTTTTAAATTTAGAGTTTGAAAAACAGGAAAAAAATCAATCAAAATTCAATCACATGAAAAATTATATATGAAATAAAAAGTTGGGCCGGGGATTTAGCTCAGTGGTACCACTGCCTGCTTTGCAAGCGCAAGGACTTAAGTTCGATCCCCAGTACCCAAAAAACAAATAAATGAAATAAAAAGTAAAATATACTCCAACCTATTTACCTATACATAAAAATACTTATATACAAACACATCTTTTAGAAATAGAAGGAGGGCCAGGGATTTAGCTCAGTGGTTCTGCCACCTGCCTTGCAAGTGCAAGGACCTGGGTTCAATCCCTGGTACCAAAAAAATAGAAGGCGAATTAAATTTCTACTTCTTTGCATCAAAGTAAATTGTATACATGTATACTGGGCAGTACATTTATACATACTTTATCCTTCTGAATGTCTATATCATGATTTATTTAGCCAATTTTCCTAATGCTAAAAAAAGGTTGCTTCCAATTTCTTGCCATTACAAATATGGCCTCATTGAAGATACCTGTTCATGTGCTTCTATTGTTATTTCTTGGGATAAGGTCTCACTATGTTGCCCAGGCCAGTCTTAAACTATTGCTCCTGCCTCAAGCTCCCAAAGAGCTGATATCACAGGTATGTGTGCCCCTGAATTCAACTGTAAATATGTGCTATTATTTATATATGCTCTTACTTCTGCAAAATTCTTAAGATCACCACTCTTTAAATGGAGAATAGAAATGTTAAATCTTAATAAATGCTATCAAGTTAGCCTCTTAAGACGTTGATCAATTACACTGTCACAGTTTAAGTATCCACTTTCTCAATACTTTACTGCACTTAACATTGTCAATTTTTAAAACTGTCCCTAATCTGATCCTTGAAAAAAAAGAAACTTTTCATTCACATCTCCTAAACAACTTTTAAAATGTATTTTGGACATGTGTAAAATTTCTGTAAATGCATTCACATCTGCTGTCTATTTATCCGTTGGCCATATTCCCTGTTTGCTGTTCACTTGTGGTCACTTACTGCTCAGGGTCACTGCTCCACCATGCCCTCAGTTTGAGGACCTAGCACCAACCACGGACATACCAGTTTTATTAATTATACTTCTCCTGTTTTCACATCCTTGCACACAGGGATAGAGGACAGGTATCTATGACTAAAAATGAGAGAGAGTTTAAAGCTTCCCAGTGCACCAGGAAACTAATATGAAGATGGTGCCACGGAAAGCATCACACCACCGCACCCACAGCCATGAAGTTATTCCCTTCAAGTGAATAATTTCATGTGCAACACACAGCAGTCAAAATCACAGCACACCTCAGCACACAGTGAACAGCCTTTGAGAGACAGAGCCTTCTATTCTCACAAGAAGCTTTAAAAAGAATCACATATACTACTCATTAGTCCATATAAAAATATCTGGATGTTTTAAAAAGGCTAAGATAAAATATACCCCCAAAATGGCAAAAAGTTTTGAATGGAATGGTTTATACCTTTCCTTTAAATTCTCTAAATGTTAGATTCATTTTTAAATAAATTTAAATGATAAAATCAGTGATAATGTTCACTCAACTGTGAATATAATAAAAACACTACATTGCGTAGCTTGAAAAGGTGAATTTTATGGTACATATGTCTCAATAAAATTATTTTTGAGGGTCAGAGTTTGCTACGTTGCCCAGGCTGACCCCAAATCAACTTTTGGGCTCCGGCAATCTTCCTGCCTCAGCCTCCCTGTTAGCTGGGATTATAGGCACATATAACTGTGCCTGGCTCTGAAGCTGTTATATTTTAAAGTGAATTTTAATAGCTGAAACACTATTCTATGTAGGCAGGTGGGATACAGGACCTTAATTTTGCTGCAAAAAAATAAAGTGGCTTTAAAAATACCATTTTTTTAAACGAAATTTTTAAATTTTGTGTTAATTTTTATACTAAAAATTCCAGAAAGTAGTGGAATGTCTAGAAGCTGTCGTGGACGACTCTTTCAGGCCCCTGTATTTGGCAGTGACATCCAATGAGCACAGAGCTGACAGTTCCTTCACGTGTCACCCAAAGCACTGGTCAGCATATCTGAAACTTCTGGGTGGTTTCCATCCTAAGGCGACCTGAGGTCTGCGCGTGGAGAGATCTGTGCTCCTGACATGTTTATTAGAACTAGTTTAACAGTTGGAGAGGAAGTCCCATTATGGATAGTCATTCCTTCTCTTTCTAGCCTGGCTCAGCTTCTGACTTCTCAGCTGATGATTAATGAAGATTTCACTGTGTTGAATTATTTCATACAAAATTAAGTTATAGGTTAATTAAAAAGCCACAGAGAATAAATTAATCCCATTTATCAACAGTGTAATATAATGGATAAGAGCTCTCTGGTGATTCTATTAGAACTTTTTATTTGAAAGCTAAGGCACAAAGAAAGGGAGAGTTTGCAACAAATACTGCATCTAGGATATTAAAAAGGAAGCCAAAGGAATCACCATGATTAAAATATAATTCTTTTACTGTAATGAGTTTGTTAAAACCAGACTTCTGCACATTTTAGTTTCTACTTTTTAAAAACAAACAGGATAATTATTGGAACAAATGAAGATTTCCTGAGTTATGGTAGCCTGGTGTATGGAGAGAGATACTAACCCCATGTTGGGATCCTGCTCAAGGAAGAGAAAACTTTCTGTGGAAAGAAACTTTCTGGTGTCATTGTTTGCTTTGCTCTGTTGGTTTGTTTCTTTTGGGGAAGCTCTTAGGGAGTGAAGCACGAATATACCAATATTGGTTAAGACTTCAAACTGAAGAAAAGTGTAAAGAGTATTAGACCACTCCTCAAACCTACTGCTCAAAGCTTGAAAACAGTGCCATTAGGATTACCAATACCACTGAAACCCCAAATTTGCAAGTTGGAGTCAGTGGCCTGCTTTATGCAGTCTTTATCACCAAATCCCAGCCCTTCCTATTCGTCTTCCTTTTTTGGCTTTGCACCTTAACAAATTTTACTTTGGTTCTGGTGGGTGACATCTAATTATAGTGGTTGTTTCTCTGATCATCTTACCATGGCAGTATAATTGAGAGGAGACGGCCTTCTTTGGGAGTGGCTTTGCTGTTATGAGTGGGACAAGGTCATCAGAGTGCTGCTCCATCCCAAGGGTGATCAAAAGGAATGCACCAAAACACAACCAAAAACCAGGAGACTGGTAAAATACCAAAGTCCGCCTGATGAATGAAAACCAGAGGAAGGGCTAAAGGTGTAGGGGAAGTGGGATGAGTAGGGAAAAGGAAACAAGGAACAAGAAAAAATATGAGAAAAGGGAAAAATGGAAACAAAGTCTTTGTAAAGGGCGGGGGGTGGAAGGGGTGAAGGGAGGTCAGGGGTATGGGGAAAAAATGAGAACCAAGATCTATCATGTAAGGGTACAAGATCCCAATGATGACTGTAACTGTACTGTATGCTTAAAAAGTACCAATAAACCCAGTAAGATTATAAAAAGAAGAAAGAAAACCACAGGGAAATTTCTACTGAATACTAAGTAATTTATGGCTGCTCAGTCTTTACTGCGTCTGAAACACTGAAAGAAAAACTTAGTGCCCCAGGTTTAATACCATGGTGTTATTTGGAAATGTATAGCTTTTTCTATGCCAATTCTTTTCTCTTCTACTTTAAGGGCATAAATCTTATATTGTTTTACTGCTCCAAAAAAATCACCAGGAGGACTAGACAAATTTTCTTTTTCCTTCCTATGGATACTAACAGGACATGGCCATAGCACTAAGAAAAACGATATTTGTGACACACAACAGAGTACCTGGAACACAGTAAGTAATAAAAACATCTCAAAAATGTAGGACAAGAGGTCTTCTGGGGCAAGTTTTATGTGTGTCTGCTCCTCCACAGGTACTGAGCACAGTGTAACTTTCCTATTTTTTTCCCTACATTTCCTCCTATTTCCTTAGAAAGTATCCTCCACCCAATCCAAGAAACAGATGAGTGGAAAAATATTGCTGTATTGTAGAAGGGTGGAATAAGATCACTATGAGTCTGCTTCTTTGATTGAACACAAGAGCCAGGCTCTACTGTCAGAGGCCCTGGTAACACATGTTCCCTCAGGAGAAGGTGCCTGCTCCTCTCTTTGAGGCTCATGGACAGTGTGCTGCACAATTTCTTGAAGAAATGACAGTTTAATGGCAGGTATTCAGTCACTCAGTTTAATGTACGTTTTTTAAATCTAAAAAATAAAATCAGGCTTGAGATTTAAATAAGGGATACTTGAGAAATCGACTTTATATCCCCAAATAACAAGTAACAGTAGAACTACACAGAAGAATCAGATTTATAGCAAATCTGTGACTTCTAATGGGGAAATATAAAACATATGTCATCAATGGAGTCATATAATCAAGAAAAATAAAATATATTTTCAAAACCAAAATCACACTATACAATAAGGAAACAAAGAGAGCTAAAAGACTGTGTAACCTCCCCAGGGATGTGGTAAAAGCTTCATTGTCCGAGTCACAGAAAATTATACTGGGCCTGGCTTTCACAAACACACTGTAAAGTGCCAGAGGGTGTGTGAGGTGAGGTGGGGATGAGAGGGAGGGGAGAAAGAAAAGTTTAGTGGGAGTATTGCATAGAATGTTTTCCCTAGCTTGCGCTTGTGAGATGGAGAATTTGCTCATCAAGCGTGACAAGGTTTTATGTAAAAAGATAATCACTAGGTGCTGAGATGCTGAGACCACAGAGCTCCCCCAGGAGTTTAGTATAAGCAGATTGACTGGCATCTGTTTTAGCTGCTTTAGTTCTGTTTATGTCTGGGTGCTTTGCTGCTTCCTAGATGCATGAGGTCATTGTACAAGTTACCTGTGGGTACATCCAGCTATTTTGGTATACTAAAACCAACAGGAAAAAGACGGCTTCTGTCTCTTTAATTTGCAACTCAGAACAGCCACTTTAAACCATACCTGAAGCATCAGCCCGCAGAGCCTCACTGTGGGCATTCTTTGTAAGTTTAATTTCCTCCATGGCCATGACTTTGTTAAATGTTACTGAAATAAAAAGTACAGCATGCAAATCTATGAACACAAAGCTTACAGAAATAGGGGATGAAAGTACCCCATGACTGTATTGTCAATTCTGTCCTACATCTTGTACATCAATGAAAACGAGAACATTACCTTCACCATGTCAATGCATATAATATGTAATACGAGGAGAGAGAGGGAAGAAACACTGTGATACCTGTAATAAAGCACCAAAATTATTATTGCCTTTCACAATCTATAAAAGCTGCATATCCATCAAATTGGTGACCCATGTCCTGAGGGAGAAATTTACTGTATCCCTCTGACCTGAAAAGGAAAGGTAGGATCAGTTCAGAGACATGGTGCTTTTTACTATCAGCAGCATCAACGTCCATAACTCGCCAAATTTACAATCTTTTCACATTTCAATTATTTTGTTTCAAAGTGACTTCTAATATCTAAAGATTTATATTGTTATATAGTATGATTTTTCATAATACTTCTAGGAGAAGAGAACAAGTTTATAAAACAGTAATAATCCACTAATAGCATTCTCTATTGTTCCTGAATTACTTTCCTAGTATCGCAAAATTCTTTGCAGATATTCATTCTCAGAGACGTTATGAGGAAAAAAAAATACCCTGGACTGGCAAAATATTTTTTAAACACTTAAATTTAGCAAGGTCAAGGTTGTGGCTGTTGAGTGTATCTCCCAAGGGTTCATGCAAAGGCGATGGTACCTTAAAGAGCAGAGCCCCTCGGGAAAGTGACTGGGTCACCTGGGACACCGTCCTCAGAAGGATTCTGGGAGGTTCAGGAGGACCCTGCTTGTTCTCGAGAAAGCAAGCTATGATAAAATCACAAGTCTAACCCCTTCCCGCTCTCTGGCTTCCTCTCTAACCATCAAATATCCTCCTCTCACCCATACTCCAGCCATGATGCCATCTGCCATGATGTGACTCAATCATGGAGACCCTCACCGGAGCAGAGCAGGAGAGACTCTATGGCCCAGAACCTCCAGATCTGTGAAGCTAATCAACTCTTTTCTTTACAAAGTATATACTCAGCCTGGAGTGTTTCGTTATAGCAAGAGAAAACAGACTAATACCCTTCATCTTTGTCCTCCTTCTGCTGCCATTATAAGTGTTTCCATTTCAAGTTCTGTTTCTTTAGGAAATTCTTCATGCTGTTCTAGCTCATGCCCTTAGGTTCCTTTGGCACCTATTTTCCTGCTTGGTATGAGTATTCACCCAATGCCTTAATGTCATCTTTTTCCAACTTCTTATATCTTTTCAAGCATCAACCACATTTCTCTGTATTTCCACAAACCTCAAACTGCTGATCTTTGGAATTTCTATACTTTTGATCAGCTGTTACCTAACAACATTTTGTTATGAGGAATTGTATCTTTCCTGTCATAGCTATAGCCATATTTTGACGACCTTCCTCTCTGTGCTGGAAACTCCCACATTCTGGAACAGTGGTTGTGTTGAACAAGTTTTCCATCCTCCCTGCTTGTACATCACAGTATGAAGTATTTCCTTAAACACAACTTTCTTTTTCTTGACTGTTCCATTTCAAGTTCTTAATAAAGGACTCATGTCACATGTAGAAAATAAAAAAACGAACAATATATTTTGCATACTTTATTCAACAACACAAAGGACTAATTCTTGAAAAAGTCCTAAATGTTACTTCCACCCTCTCTTAATGCTACTGAACTTACTGTAATGACTAACATACTTTCCATATAAATGTCATCTCTCCTCCTGGAATTGACCAGACCAACCCAAGAAACAGTAACTAGTTCAGGGGATCAATCCACATTCAAAGAGTGATCTCTATTTCCCATGTCTCAGCCCACGCAGGCTGCAGTAACAAAATATCATAGACTGGTGGTTTCTAAGCCACAGAAACTTATTTTTCACTGTTCTGGAAGTCCAAGATCAGGGTGCCAGCAGATCCAGTGTTAGTGAGGGTTCACTTTCTGGTTTACTGGTGGCATCTTCTGACCGTGTCCTCACCTGGTTGAGGGCACAGCAAGCTATTGGAGACATCTTTTATAAAGACACTAATCCCACTCATGAGGGCTATGCCCACATGGCCCAATCACTTCCTAAAGGCCTCACCACCTAATATTATCACCTTGGAGGTTAAGCTTTTAACACAGGAATGGGGGGTTAGATCACAGCACTGTGCTTTTACTTTCATTGTGTTTATCTCTGAAATCAGCTGTAGTACTAATGGCTCCTGAAGCAATTTTGATTCCTTTTATATATCTCTTAATTGCTCCCTTAGCTGAATTGTTCCGTGCTTCCTTGTCTTAAAATTTCTAGTATCTGGAGATACCTCAGAAAACTAGGATTACAGGTCCCATTTGACCCAGCTATTACCCTGCTGGGTATCTACCCAAAAGAATTAAAAGAATCATACCACAGAGATATATGTGCACCCATGTTTATAGCAGCACAGTTTGTAATGGCTAAAACTTGGAAACCACCCAACTGCCCATTAACTAGAGACTGGATAAAGAAAATGAGGGTTAAAAAATGGAGTACTACTCAGCCATAAAGAATGAGAAACTAGAGACATTTATAACTAAATGGATGCACATAGAGGCCATACTCTTAAGTGAAATAAATAGGATACACGTATAAATACTAAATAGTTTCTCTGGTGTGAGAAACTGCAAGTGTAAATAAGGATCAAAATGTATAAATGATAATGTGAAATAGAAAGAAAAGGTCCAAAGGGGAAGGGGAAGTGGGAAGGAAAAGGAATATATACAAGAAAAGGAAAAAAAAATCCCAGTATCATTGAAGAGTTGGATATTTTTGGACCTGGGATTTGGCTCAGTGGTGCTACGCCAGCCTTGCAAGCATAAGGTTATGAGTTTGACCCCTGGTAGAGAGGGAGAAAAATAACAAAAACAACAACAACAACAACAACAACGGCCCAGAGTTGGATTTTTTGAAGCTTCGTTACTTTCTTTGTTGCCACAGTCACATTGCTGTGAATGGTACAGTATTTTCAACACAATTTCTTGGCTTGACTTACAAATGACCTCTGTTGGAGTGGCCTGAAATCAGTTACATATTTTCTTTTGCAGAATTTATTGCCATTGTATACTGCAAATACTGTTTGTGACTTTGCTTTTTACAACCTACTCATCAAATCATAGAATGTTAGCAAAGAGACAGGAAAGCATACCCAATAGAACTCACATTATGTGAGATTGTGTTTGTAATCATTTTATGCCTATCCACACTGACTTTTATGGTGCTCCTGTTGGTATAGTAACCCATTCAATCTGAGTCATCAACTATTTCCTCAGTTTCCATTAAGTCCACAATATCAAACTATGCAGACAGAGGATAGAAAAGGAGATAGATGTCATAGCTCCCTCTTAGCAAATGTATATTCTCAACAAAGGCAGGATAGAAGATGCCACAGTACTGGAATATTAGAAAGAAGAAACTCTTTTCCCTGATTTCTAAATAAAATATAGTTGTCTACAAATATTCTTTGATTTAGTTTATGCCAATTTGATTACTTGCAACTGAGTCACGGTGATTATATATGTGACACTGGGCATACAAGAAGTAGGGGAAAGGGAAAAATGGAAAAATATGAGAAAAGGAAAAACATGCAAACAAAGTCTCTGTATTCAGGGAAGGGAGGAAGGGGTGAAGGGAGGGCTGGGAATGGGGAAAAAATAAGAACCAAGACCTGTCATGAAACGGTACAAGATCCCAGTGATGAATGTAACTGTATTGTATACCTAAAAGATATCAATAAATTTAATACCCCCCCAAAAAAGTAGCAATTTGCAATTGTGGTGAAGAATGAGTCTCATAACTTAATATCCTAACTGAATCTCAATATACTTGTTATTTTCAATTCATACTGCATTTTGGGGGTTATATGCTGTAGTAAATAAACAATTTGGAAATTAAGAAGATCTCTGAATGTGTCCTTTAAAATTCTCAAGAGTCTGCTGCCTCATAGCCTTCATATTATACTTTTTATATTTCTTGCCTCACAGCACTTTCTTTGCAGTACTTTCATATAGATGAGTCAGCTGTGATATGTAGGAAGAGGTGAACTTTATAATCATCTTGCTGGGTGCTCAACAAACATCACAGCAATGCGCCAAGCTGAGAGCTAAGCTACGGGAATCTGGGGCTTCATGCTATAGTAACAAGGAGGCTTGTATTTACTAATCTTATGCCACTCCCCTTTAATATCAGGTATCATAAATCCATGTGAGATTTCAAAGATCTTTGATGCCTGAATTTTGTAGGGAAAAGTCACTTTTTTTGAGATCTTGAAAATGTCTTCTCATTCTACTTATTCAAAATCGAATTCCTTCCTTAGATTACTTGGGTTAATATACATAGAACAATGTTTATGCTTTTCTTCCTTGAAGCCTAATAAAATAAATTTTTCATGACATGTCATCAAGGCTTTAATAATTTCTCTATTCCTTGGTCTACATCTTTTGATTTCTCATTTTATTTCTCTACTTTTCCTCATGGCCAGCCTCTTCCCAATGAGACTTCACATGAGCAACCTCTTTGTACACTATGCTTCTATTTAATGTTTGCATCAAGCCTTACTGCCCGACTACAGTGGTGAGCAGATGTTGCTGAAATCTGTGGGGCAGTGTCCCTGACGTGGCTCCAAGTTAAGACTCCCATCACCATGTACCTTCTCGAACAAAGTACACTTACTACAGAGTGATGAGTTGTGCTCTTTCTTCAATGGAACTAGGCTCACATTTATATAGAGTTTTTAAAGTCTTGAAAACTTTGACAGAAGAGGCCTTTAGCAGTCTTTATTGCTTGCAGGAGACCAGCTTGAAACCACACTGGGCAGAATATAAAATATTATTAGATTAGCTTGTGAACTGGCTATTGATTAAAATTATGAGTCTGCCCTAGGCCTAAGTGACTTGATAAATGCACCTTCGGCATGCAAAGGAAAATAGAACTCCCTATACCAATGGTCACAATTGAGATTTCAATGATTGATGATATCGAGATGTCTCTAATAGCAAGATGACACTGCAGTTGGGGATTTATGACTCTTGTGCAACCATTCTCCCAGAACAAACATTAGCTAAAGGTAACACAGGTGGCTCATTAATTATGACTTGTCCTTCACAGGAATGCATTGCTCCTCCCTTTTTCCAAGCCAGTCTCGCATCAGTGCCTTGGTCTGCTGTCCCCTACATCTGCCTTTATACTTCCTGCTACATTGTGTATTCAATAAATACTCACAAGTCCGGAGCTCGTGGTCTTAGCCAAGAACAGCTAAGTTAAGATCTAATCCTGGCCTCCTGTTTATGCAAACCCGTCTCTTGTATTATTCTTTCATCCCCCACTGTACCTCAGTCAGATGGTCAGGCAGCCCACAATAATTGCTATCACTGTAGAGGTTGCTATACAAAGAGTCCACAATTTACCCACAGTTGTGTATCACAGGTGTGAATTGTTTTGTTCCACAACTAAGGGTTCATTTTCCCTTTGGAATAACATCAAGCTGATTCCTGTAACCAGTGCTACTGAGGAACACATGTCCTGGAGCAGGTAGAATAATGGCCCTAAACACACCTTTCTAATCCCTGAAGACTGTGGTATGTTCTCTTGTACAGAAAAGGGTACTCTGCAGAAGATGTTAACAGAGATAGGAAGATTAGTCTGGATTATTGGACTGAGCCTGATGTAGCCACAGTACCTTTATAACAGGGAGTCAAAGTTTTGGGAGTCACAGGTAACATGATAACGGAAGAACAGGTGACAGAGGAAAAGAAAGATGCTGCAAGATGATACTTTGCTGGTCTTGAAGGAGGAAGCAGCCAAGGAAGGCAGGCAGCTTCTAGAAGGTAGATAAGGCAAGACAAGGGGTTCTCCCATACAGCATTCAGAAGCAACCAGCAACTTGACTCATCTTAGACTTCTCTCCTCTACACTATATTCTGTATTGTGTTAAGCCACTAAGCTTGTAATAATGTATTGTAACAGCAATGGGAAACAAATACAAGTCCCAAGAAAAATTATCAAATTCTCTATGCACAAATAATTGTGGGAATCATTCTTCACAGCATTTCCTTCTGAATACTCATGCAATGAGAACTCCTCAAAAACCCTGTTGAACTCTGTCTAAAAACAAAATTTCCCAAAAGTATGTAAGCACAGATATTCTAAAAGATATTTTAAAAGATTTCTTTAGAATTACTGTGTCACAGAACCTACTATTGGCAATAATATTTTCAACAGTTAAACTATGAATGATGGCAATGAACCGAGATGAAAGAATTCTTGCATTTACCTACCTAGATGGAAACTCTATCCGCCAAAGTCATACCCTGAATCATTTCTGAGGTTCCTTATAGCTTAGTATCATGCTAAGTGTTGAGATAAGAGGGTAGAGGGGGTGAGATGTAGAGAGAAAAGGAAAATATGTCAGGAATAAAACGAAGAGGTACACTCTCATCATTTTGACCATGCTGATGATATAATTTTATACTTAGAAGACCCTAAAGACTCTCCCAAAGAACTGATAAATGAATTCAGCAATATAACAGGATATAAAATAAACATTAAAATTAATAGCATTAGTACACACCAATAATACACTAGCTGAGAAAGAAATCTGGAAAACAATATATTCACAATAGCTTCAAATAAAATGAAGTGCCTAGGAATCAACTGAATCAAAGAAATGAAAATTCAGAACCTGAAAAAATAAACCTAAGATACCAGAAGATAAAAAGATAAATTCCATGTTCATGGATTGGAAGAATTAATATTGTCAAAACAGCCATTTTCAATGTAATTCCCATCAAAATACAATGTTATTCTTCACAGAACTACAGAAACAATCATAAAATTCATATGGAAACCCAAAAGACCCAGAATAGTTAAAAAAAAAAAAAAGTAATCCTAAGCAGGGGTGGGGGATTTAGCCCAGTGGTTCCACACTGCTTTGCAAGTGCAAGGTCCCAAGTGCAATCCCAGGTACCAAAAAAATAAAAGTAATCCTAAGCAAAATCAGCAAGGCTGAAGTCCTCAGAACAGCTGATTTTAAATTACACTACAAAGCTATAGTAACAAAACAGCATGGTACTATCACAAAAATCGACATATAGACCAATGAACAAAATAGAGGACATAGAAACAAACCCATACAACTACAACCATCTGGCTCTGGATAAAGGAGCAAAGAACATGCTGGAGAAAAGACAGCCTCTTTAACAAATTGTGCTGGGAGAGCAGACCTGCAGCAGCCTGTGACCCTTTGGTGGGCCCGCCTCTTCAGCATGGAACAACAGAGGGGCATGGAAGAGTGTGAGACCCTCTGGTAGGCTGGCCCCTTTAGCCCAGTGCAGCAGAGGAGCACAGCCATGTGGGCACCAACACAGCAGTGTCTGTGCCCCAACCCTGTCTCAAGAACAAGAGAAAGAGGGTCTCTCTGAGGCTCCTAGATGAAAACTGAAGCCCAATGGAAAAGTGAAGAAAATCTCTGCGATAAAAGCACAACACACCACCACAGCTGGTAACTTGAAGGGAACAGCACCTTACATCTGAACCTGGTCTAACTTCAGAGGAAGGATAGATAGAACCAGCAATAGAACCTTGCAGAGTTCAAGCCAGCAGGAGGAGATCTCAAGTTGGGCCTTGTAAACAGAAATCAGCCTGACCCTCAGGGGACAGCGGATGGCTTGCTGAGATTAATTAACTTAGATCTGCACACTGTTGCCCATGCTGTCTATTGTGTCAACAGAGGCATTCCCTGAAAGAGGCCCTCTATTTCTATTTGTATTTTTTATTTTCAAAGTGCTATTTTTCTCTTATCTTTAATCATTTAAAATATTGTATTTATCTTTTTCTTTTCTCAAATTTTTTCTTTTTAATCTTCTTTTTCTTATCTTCACTCTCTTTCTCCCTCGCTCCCTCCCTGATCTTCGTTTCTCTCCCTTTTTTATCCTGTTCCTATCCTAATTCTAATTTATTCTCTTTCTTCTCTTTTTCCTTGTCTCAACTGTTGCCCTTAGATTTAAAAGAAAGTGATTATAGTCTCTAGCCTCTCTATTGCTGTTAGTCTGTTCTGTTCTTGTGTATTTTTTTTTGTCTTCTGCTCTTCTCTTCAACAGCTTCCTAGAGTTTGTGTGATATTCCTGTGTCCTCTAACCTCACTTCTAACCTTTCCCTATCATATATTCATATATATCTCCCTCCCTGCCAAACTCCTTCTAAATCCCCATCCTGAAGGATAAAATTGCTATATTGAAGAGTTTATTCACTATAAACATATTTTGGGCTGGTTCTTGATTTAATTCACACAGTTAAAGGTGATAGATTAATAACTATCACAAATTGTCATTTTCTAAACTGGGCTTCATGGTATTGTGTCGCTGATTGTATCATGTTAGCTGAGGTGTTGTGATTGATCTCATTGGTTGTCCTCCCTGGTATAATGAAAATGAGATTGCCTCACAGTCATTAGAGATTCAAAATGTATAGACCAGCTATATTTGGAAGATCAAAGTATTACCCCAGGAATTAAACCAAGGACAGTACCAACAACAAATTTAGAAATGGGAAGACATTTAAACAAGGCACAAACACAGACTTTCAGCTCACCAAAGGTAAACTCCGGGGAAAATGAGATGGAAAAGTCTGACAGTCAACCATCTAGACACCCTAAACTGATAGCACAGGAAGTAACAAAACAGATAAATGATGCTCTAGAAAAATTCAAAACAGAAATAATTTCCCAGATAACCACAGAGATGGTGAGAAGAATGAAAGACATGATTAGAGACTCTAGAATAGGAACAGATTAAAAAAAAAAAAGGGCTCAGGACCATGATGGAAACCTTGAATGCCCAACATAGGAAAGAAATGGAATACACGAAACAGATTCAAACAGATATCCAGGGGATTAAAAACTCTATAAAAATCATTCACAGCAGAATGAATTAAGGTGAAGATAGAATTTCAGATATAGAAGCTAGGACTGCAGTCAGTGACCATGAAAAGAGAGACCTCTTAAAAATAGTAAGTGATCATGGGAGATCAATACAACAACTCTTAGATAATACAAAGAAGAAGAATATAAGACTGATAAGAATCCATGAAGTAGCAGGACAAAGTAAAAATGACATAAAAAAACTGTTCACAGAATTAATGACAGAAAATTTCCCAAACAGAGGGGAAGAATTTGACATACACATATGTGAGGCATATAGGACTCCAAATAACCATGATCAAAAAAAAATCTACACCTAGACATATAATAATCATGATCCTGGAAACCCAACAGAAGAACAAAATACTGAAAGCAGTTAGAGAAAAGAAACAAATAATATGCAATGGAAAGCCCATCAGAATCACAGCAGACTTTTCAACAAAAACCCTCAGGTCAAGGAGAGCCTAGAGTGAGGTATTTCAAGCCCTAAAAGAAACCAACATCCAAGGTAGACTGATGTATCCTGCAAAACTATCTTTCAAAATTGATGGGGAAATAAGATACTTCCACAACAAAGAAAACCTGGGAAATTTCATGAACACCAAACTGGCACTCCAAACACTTCTAAACAATATCCTGGAAAACAAAAATGAAGGCCACAACTCCATAAGAGCCAACAGAGCAAATATACTAGACAAGGTAAGAAATTAAAGGGAGAGAGAGAAAAACAAAAAATAAAAGAAACAACAACAGAAAAATAACATGACAATGAAAAATCAATACATAACAGTTATAACCATCAATGTTAATGGCCTCAATTCACCAATCAAAATAAATAGTCTGGCAGAACAGATCAAGAAGCAAAATCCAACAAATGCTGTATACAAGAAACCCACTTAATCCACAAAGAAATTCACAGACTGAGAGTGAAAGGATGGAAAACAGTTATCCTTGTGATAGGAACCCAGAAAAAAGCAGGGGTAGCTATCTTATTTGCAGACAGAGTAGATTTCAAACCAAAACTAATTAAAAGAGACAAAGAAGGCCACTACATCCTTGTAAAGGGATCAATACTAGAGAAAGAAATGACAATCATAAATATATATGCACCAAATACTAATGCTACGAACTATACAAAGAAAATACTAATGGATATGAAAAATGAAATAAGCACTAATACAATTGTAGTGGGGAACTCCAATACTTCACTGACACAAATAGACAGATCATCTAGACAAAAAAATCAACAATGAAATAACAGAACTGAACCAAGTCTGAAAACAAACAGCCTTAGTAGATGTCTACAGAGTGTTCCACCCCACAAAAATCAGAATATACATTCTTTTTGGCAGCACACAGGTCATTCTCCAAAATAGACCACATGCTAGCTCATAGAACATGCTTAAGTAAATACAAAGGAACTGAAGTTATCCCCTATATATTATCAGACCATACTGCAATTAAATTGGAGATCAATAGCATAAGAAACCGCAAAAACTTCACAAACACATGGAAATTCAACAGCACCCTGCTGAACAACCACTGGATCACAGAGCAAATGAAAGAAGATATTAGAAAATTTCTACAATTAAATGATAATGCCAAAACAATATACAGGAATCTATGGGACACAATGAAAGCAGTTCTATGAAGGAAATTCACAGTAGTAAATGCCCATACTAGCAAAACAGAGTGAGCTCAAATAAACAACCTAATGCTTAACCTTAAGCTCCTAGAAAAAGAAGAACAAGACAAACCAAAAGCTTGTACAAGGTAGGATAAAGATCAGAGCAGAAATTAATACAATGGAGACTAAGAGAATGATACAAAAAAAAATCAATGAATCGAAGAGTTGGTTTTTCAAAAGAATAAATAAAATCAATAAACCCTTAGCCAATCTTTTCAAAAAAAGAAAAGGCTCAAATCCATTCAATTAGGAATGAAAAAGGTGAAGTCACAACAGATCCAGCTGAAATCCAGAGGATAATCAATACCTATTTCAAAAACCTATACTCTAAGAAAATGGAAAATACAGAAGAAATGGACAAATTCTTATACAAATATGAACTTCCAAAGTTGAACAAAGAAGATCTAAAAAGTTTAAACACCCCAATTACATTCAGTGCAATTGAAAATGTCATTAAAACATTACCAACAATGAAAAGCTCAGGTCCTGATGGGTGCTGAGTTCTATAAAACAAAGAACTATTGCCACTATTATTTAAACTCTTCAATGAAATTGAAAGGGCAGCAATACTTCCAAATTTATTCCTGGAAGCAAGTGTTACTTTGATTCCAAAACCAGGGAAAGACCCAACCAAAAAAGAGAACTACAGGCCCATCTCCCTAATGAACATAGATGAAAAACTCCTCAATAAGATACTAGCAAACAGAATACAGAAGATCATCAAGAAGATCATACACCCTGACCAAGTCGGATTTATCCCAGGAATGCAAGGATGATTCAACATACATAAATCAATAAATATAACACACTATATTAAAAGACTCATGGACAAAAACTATATGATCATCTCAATAAATGCAGAAAAAGCATTCAACAAAATTCAACACCCATTCATGATAAAATCCTAAAGAAAATTCAGTCTCATAAAGATCAATCTCTACAGATCAATCTCATAAAGGCTATCTATGAAAAACCAACAGCCAATATCATACTAAAACTTAAAAAACTCAAAAAATTAAAACCTTCACTCTAAAATCAGGAACAAGACAAGGATGTCACCATCACCACTCCTGTTCAATACAGTTCTAGTAACATTAGCCCCAGCAATTAGACACGAGAATAAAATAAAAGGAGTAAAGATAGGAGAGGAAGAAGTTGAACTGTCATTATTTGCTGATGATATGATACTCTACATAGAAGAACTCTGCCAAAATACTTCTAGACTTAATTGACAGATTCAGTAGAGTAGCTGGGTACAAGGTCAACACTCAAAAATCAATAGCGTTCTTGTACACAAGTAACAGACTCACTGAGAGAGAAATTAGGGAAACAACTGCTTTCACAATAACATACAAAAAAATGAAATTTCTAGGAATCAATCTAATGAAGGAGACAAAAGACCTCTACACTGAAAATTACAACATGCTGAAAACAAGAGATAAAAGAGGATATAAAACTGTGGAAATCAATATGGAGATACCTCAAAGAACTAGGATTAGAGGTCCCATTTGACCCAGCTATCCCTCTGGTGGGGATCAGACCACAGTAATATATGTGTATCCGTGTTTATACTGCCACAGTTTGTAATAGCTAAAATTTGGAAACAACCCAAATTCCCATCAACTTCAGACTGGATAAAGAAGATGTGGTTTTTCTATAAAATGGAATACTACTCAGCCATAAAGAATGAGAAACTAGAGACAGTCATATCTAAATGGATGCACACTGAGGCTATACTCTTAAGTGAAATAAACAGGACACACTTGAGTAAATACCAAATAGCTTCTCTGGTATGAAAAACTAAAATTGTAAATACTGTTCAAATGGTATAATTGATAGCGTGAAATATGAAGAAAATGGCTAAAGGGAATTGGGAAGGGGAGGGGAAAAGAAACAAAGGAAAAGAAAAATGTGAGAAAAGGAAAAAATGCAAACAAAGTATTTATAAATAGGGAAAGGTGAAGGGGGTGAAAGGAGGCCAAAGGTATGGGGAAAAAATAAGAACCAAGACATATCATGTAAAGATACAAGATAGAAATGATAAATGTAACTATATTTTTTGCTTTAAATGTACCAATAAACTTAATGGGGGGAAAAATAAATGGTGCTGGGAAAACTGAATATCCATATTAGAAGACTGAACCTAAGTCTTCTCTCTCACCTTATCAAAAATAAATTCAAGATCAATTAAAGACCTAGATATAAGACCTGAAATTTTCAAACTGCTAAAACATAGGCACAGCCAATGACTTCCTGAATAGGACTCCACTGGTACAGGATATAATAGTAAAAATCAACAAAGGGAAAAACATCAAACTAAAAAGTTTCTGTGCCACAAGGGAAACAACTAACAAAGTGAAGAGACATCCTACAGAATGGGAGAAAATTTTTATGAGCTACTCTTCAAATAGCACATTAATATCTAGAATAAACTTGCATAAAGAACTTAAAAACATCAAAAAATAGAATGACCTTATCTATAAATGGGTAAATGAATTGAACAGACACTTCTCAAAAGAAGTACAAACAGACAATAATGTTCAATATCTTTAGCCATTAGGGAAACGCAAATCAAAACTCCACTGAGATTCCACCTCATGCCAGTAAGAATGGCTATCACCAAGAATGCAAAAAATCAATAAATGCTGCTGAGGATGTGGGGAAAAAGGAACTCTTCTATACTGCTGGTGGAAACATGAATTAGTATAGCTACTGTGGAAATCAGTATGGAGATTCCTCAAAAATAAGATTATTGGGCTGGTGATTTAGCTCAGTGGTGCCACCACCTGCCTCACAAGCCCAAGGTCCTGAGGTCAGTCCCTGGTACTGCACCCCTTCAAAAAAAGAGTTATTGTTTGATCTACCTATACCCCTCTTGGATATATATCCAAAGCAATTACATTTAGCATACCATAGGGATAAACCTGCACACCCATGTTTATTGTGGTACAATTCACAATAGCCAAGATACCAAACCAGACTAGGTGACCCTCAACAGATAAATGGATAAAGAAAATTGAGTATTTTTCAGCCATAAGGAAGAATGAAATTCTATAGGTTGCAGAAAAATAGATAGCTCTGGAGAGCCAAATAAGCCAGACTGGGAAGCATAAATATCATGTTTCTCCTAATATGTGGAATCTAAAAAAGATACAAAGAAGTAGAAGGGAAACTGTTATGGCTTGTTTATAGATGCCCCCCGTAGCCTCAAGGGGTCACGAGTGGGGCTTTTCATAGATGGCTGGATCTAGAGTATGTGATGCTAAGACTAAAGGTGTGTGATTACTAAATTAGTCTACTGATTGGTTTGGCACAGCTCTGAATATGAGTGCTACCCACCACCTATATGGACTATACAGGACAGAAAAAGGGTCATTGTTTTTCACTTGCTGCTCGCTGCCTTCTGCCTGCCCTGTCATGAACTGTTTCTCCTTGCAATGCCCCTCTGCCATGCTTCCCAGCCTTGGAGCCAGCCAACTATTAACTGAAATATCTGTAAATCATAAGCCAAAATAAACTTTTCTTCTTGAAGTTTGAGCATTGGGTGTTTTGTCTCAGCAATGAGAAAAGTAACTAAGACAGATAAAAGGAGGAGAAGAAGAGGGAGCAGGAGTGGTGTTAAGGGAAGGTAATGGAGGACAAAAATATGAGCAAAACATATTATACACATTAAATCCCCCCAAAATGTGAAATTAGGTGAGAGGGGCAAGAGGGATGATTAAGAGGGATGACAATGATCAAAGCATGTTAATATGCACATATGAATCTGCCAAAATGAAACCCTTTAATTTGCAGGAGCAATTAAAAAAGAGTGAGAAAACAAATCATCCTCCCCCAAAACAAAAAGGAAGTATCACTGGCTCCAAAGAGATAATGGTTTGGTAGGGGATATGACATACTTAAAAAAGCCAGGTAGAGCTTAAACTTTGAGTGTGATCAGAGATGGGGGTGGAGGGCAGAGAGAGGCAGACAGAGACAGAGAGGAAGAAGGAGGAAGACGAAGGGAAGGCAAGAAATATAAATGAGATACTGTGGAAGTTTGCAAGGCAAAAAGGAATCCCTTCTGGGAGGGAAGGTGTCCAAGAAGGAGGAGCTGGTGTTCGAATATGTCCACTAAGGACAGCTAGGCTACTGCCAGAAGAGAGAGAGAAGAGAAGAAGGGTATTGTTCGCCTCTCATCGCTGAGAACATTACCCAAATCAAGGACTGGATGTTCTTAGCCGGGGGGCAGCGGGCAAGGCCTCAGTGAACACCATTGTTATTGATATAATAATCATTATAAACGGGGGGGGTTCCAGTTCTAGTAAAATGTCTACATCTATTATTAATAAATGATAAGATAATACATTTATGCTTTAAAATATATAAGTACATATAAAACGTAGGCTTTTATCTTAAATGCTTCCTTGGAGGCTATTTTTCTACACATAATGGACTTTCCGAGGGTTTAAACATGATGTGCCCAGAACAGCGCGATGCCTTTCCCTTTTCCTGGAAGCCCTTCCAGTCAGAAGTACACACGGTCTTCATTGTTCCATGCACCTCTGAAGCTCAGTTCAGAATTTGTCATTTATTTCAAAGAGCTTAATACTAATTCAGGTTGCACACACAGAACAAAAAGATCCTGCTTTGATAGGAAATAGTAGGGGACTATTTCCAGGCTGACTTTGGTTTTTCATCTGGTGTCAATTTTGGTCTCCTTGGGGGAAAAAGAAACTATCTTACTTTCGTTCGTTGTCAGCCTAATGCACAGCCTAATGTCAGCAGTGCCTTTCTGGGGGCAGCATTCAGTATGTTTGTTCAAAGGGTGAAAAGGTCATAGAAATGAAATCTAGGCTATACTTGAATCAATTTAGAAAAACAAATAAAATTGTATTGCACAGAAAAGAAAGATTAAAAGAGGCAGCATTTTAGGGGTAGAGAATCCAAGAGCACTGTTTCTCCCTGGCTTTAACTCCTAGAGAAATTAGGACTATCACTTTCTAGAAGAGATGTCTACAGGGTCCCCAGGCTTAAACCAAAGCTGCTGTCAAATCAAGCAGTTGTTTCTAAAGTTACATTCAGGAAAGCAAGAGTGGGATTTAGAGGATCAAAGAGCCCCCTCCCAAGAAGCACACTCAACAGTGTGACCTCTGGAGATTGGGCGCCCCCCTTGTTTGTCTGGCTAACACCTTCTCATCTTTCGAGCTGGCTCAGATGACACCTCTGAGAGGCCCTGGGGCTCCAGGTGGCAGTTGTTTACTCTGCCCTTTGCGCTCCCCAGCACTCTGTGCAAAACTCTCTCAAATATCACTAATCACATTTTATCCAGTTATCTGTTTACATATCTGAATTCAACTCCATGAAGCTCAGTTCACATTGCAATGACCTGGGTATTTGCTAGGGCCATGCTAGATTCATCGGCCCAAGGCAAGAAGGACTCTAGCATTTTTTTTGGGTACCGGGGATCGAACTCGGATCCTTGCTCTTGCAAGGCAGGCAGCAGAACTGCTGAGCTAAATCCCCCGCCCAGGACTCTAGCCTTTGAAGCTGCCTTCTTCTGCGGGAGACAGACAAGCACAAGAACAATACCGCTTAGACACAGCAGAATGTAACACAACAGAGACACAGGAAGGAGACTGTGACCACGACCTCAAGGACAGCACTGTTTTACTTCATAGCCCTAACGCAGTGTCTGGCCTATTAGACCTCCATCTTGATGGAAGGGAGAAGGGGGAAGGGGGAGAGAAGGAGAAAGAGAGAGAGAGAGAGACAGAGACAGAGAGAGAGAGAGACAGGAAATCATAAAATCCCCTCCCTTTCCCCCTCAATCTGCTATTCAATTTCAAACCCACTGGTTACTCGGAAGGTACGTTCGGGCTCCTAAAAGAGATGTTTGGAGCAGATAGTAATGACTCACAAAACAGCACACAATAATTACCATCTGATGGAGACAAGCCAACGTTTGTCCTATATTTAACTATGGTCCCCTGGTGCATGGAAATAACAGCTCCCTTCCAGGGCTACCGAAAAGGGACTTCCTGAGGTGGCCACTGCTGAGAACTAGCTCTACATCAACCTGATTCTTGGTTCTACAGCATTAGACCAGCAGGCTTCTGCTAGCACAAGGGGATTTAGTGAGAATTTAGTGGTCCCCTCAGAATCCTATTCACCGTCATTTGCCCCTTTTCTGCCAGCTTCATCTGTGCGACTGTCTTAGGTTACACTGGGCAGATGGGGAGAAGAATCGCATTTCAAGCTTCTGCTGCCCATACCCGAGAGCCCTCCCTGAGCAGCCGTTGTTTCTCACAGAAGGAGGGGTGGGGACTGGCCCCCAGGAGATGACAGTGTAAAGTATTCCTCAAATTTTCATTTTCAACGCTGGTGTCACCTAACTCCCCAGGGAGTGACTACTCTTTGAGGCTTAGCCTAGCAATATAATCTCCAGCTATGCCGATGCCAAAATATCAATTACAGGTTCAGCCGGATGACAGGATAAATTGAAGTCCAGACCACTAGAACAATGGCACGAGTCAAGGGCAGGGGAGAGAAGGTGCTGGAGGGTTTGGCCCATGACAGAAGTGAAGTAAGACAAAACTGAATTCTCCATACCCTGTCAAATTAGGTAACTTAATTTCAAACTGTTCTTTGTCTCATGAAACTAAAGGGAAGCAGGTATTCTTAGGGGCCACCATTAGAAAGATGTTATAATGATGAGACTATCAAAGAAAATAATAAATTGAGGGTCAAAGAATCAAAGGTATTACTTGACTTCATTTACATGAAATATCTAGAATCCATAGGTAGCAGATTGGTGGTTGCTAGAGGATGAGGGGAGGAAGAAATGGGGAATAATTGCACAATGGCTACAGTGTTTTATTCTGGAGTACTGAAATGCTTTGGAATGAGATAAATGGTGGTTTACAACACAGTGAATGTACTAAATGCCATTGATTTGTTTTTTGTTTGTTTTGTTTTGTGGTGCTGGAATCGAACTCAAGGCCTTTATATTGAGCTATGTCCTTAGACGTTATTTTTTATTTTGAGACAGGATCTCGCTAAGTCACTAAATTGCCCAAGGTAGGCTTGAACTTGAACCCTCCTGCCTCAGCCTTCCAGACTCCTGGGATTATAGATGTGCACCATCGCGCCTGGTTTGAACTTTAAAATGATTAATTTTATATTATGTGAATTTCACCTAAACATAAAAAAAGTTTTAAAATTAAAGTACTCATTCTCATTGTTCTACAATCTCTCACTATTGGGAAAGAAGGGGAGGATTTCATTCCCATTCCATAGCGATAAGAGGGATTAAACAGTTCTCTACATTCTGGTATTTTCCACCTTTCGGCCTTTTAGTGTGTGTGTGTGTGTGTGTGAAAAGTGTAGCATTTCCCAGATGTCTGCAGCACAGAAGTAACTCCAACCATGATCCCTGATTCACCAGCCTACACTGTGCACCATCACACAGCAACAGCAGCAGCTGTGTATCTACAGTCACCATGCACCAGCTAGGTTGTCCACAGTCAACTGACTAACTGTGTTTACCAGACACTAAACCCAGCCAGGCCCGTGTGGTCTAGCTGGGCTGTGGGGAGTGGCATTCTGCGGCAGTGACATCAGATGAAGACAGTGGATCACTTCAATCCCACAGATGAATACAAAGACCCTGAGATTTCCACATACTTTCAGGATCAAACTCTGTCAACAAAGACCAGAAGGACCTTTGGAAGAGGGGCAGTGTTTTCCTTTTTGACTCTTTTATACTCAGAAGAACAAATGCTTCAATACAGAGATCCAAAGTAGTCAGCTCTTAAGTAGAAAGCAAAGCCCCAGAGCTTATGGGGCATAAAAAAACATTTAGAACAGAGATGAAAAAGAAAGGACTTGAAAGGAAACTATAATACAACGACACCAAAAACATGGCTCACTTCACCCTTCACAAGGTCAGAGGACGGCTGCCGGTCTCTCCAGTGCCTTCTCCTTTGGTCCATCACTGTGGAGTCAGCACCACAGATACACAGCCTCCCCAGCCCCTCCCTGGCCACCTTCTGAACGCTCCATGGGCCTCATGCTTTGCTTCCTGCTCACTCTCTAATCTTTCCAGCTTTGAACCTTGGGATATTTACTTCCTACTATGGCTTTGTCCTCTCTCAAGATGAACAGTTGGGTTTGAGCTGCTTTTAAACATTCCTGTGCATGACTGTCATTGGTTACTTCATCCAGTCAGCTCGGCTGAGGAATGTCACTCAACTGCATGCTTTTCTCAGGTGTATGCTTCAAGACTAGGCCTTAAATAAGCCACAAGAGGCTGGAAAAACTTTAGAAAGCATCTTTAAATATACTGAAAAGCAAAATATATTAAATGTTTTCAAATTTCCCCTAATTCTATTGCAAAAGCCACTGACTCAGATTTTATACATTTATATATATATATATATATATACTACACACAGAAACACACACACACAGAGAAAAGTATCTGTTTCCCATGCCTGTCATGGCATGAAATGAAATGCAAACTAGAGAGCAGAGTGGGCTGCAGGTAAGGCTTCTAGTTTCCCTTTGATGGGAATGCAGAGATCCAGCATCAGCTCTGGTGTATCCTGGGGCTAAGCAATGTGGAAGGTGACCACAATGTTGTCTGTGAGGACCCCCACCTGGGGCAGAGCAGTTCCCTGCCAGCTTCATCCTGACCTCGCAGCACAGCAGCTCGTGGGCAGCGTGGTGAAATCACACTAACCCGTTCACAATTACTGTCTCTGACATTCGGCAAGTCCATGGGGCTTTCCAAGCCTGTCTCTGCACTTCTGAGATGGGAACTGTAAGATCTATTGTGTATTATTTAAGGTGATTGTGATGGGTTCAACTGTGACCTCCAAAAGATTAGCTGAAACCCTGACCCCTGTACCGTAGAAATTACCTTATTGGAAACAGGGTCAGTAGATGGACATGTAATTAGTCAAGATGAAGTCACACAGGAGTAGGGTGAGCCCTTGATCCAGGATGTGTGGTGTCCTTTTAAGGAGAGGGAAGATGACCATCTGAGGAAGCAGACACACAGAAGGAGGCCATGCGACAACAGGCAGAGACTGGACAGTGCAGCTACAAGTTGACGAATGCCAAGGATTCTAAGAGCCACCAGAAGTTCAGAAGAGGTAACAACCTCCCACTACATGTCTCAAAGGGAGGATGGACCTAATTTGATTTTAGACTTATGGCCCACAGAACTAGGAAACAAATTTATGTTGCTTCGAGTCATCTGGCTTCTGGTACTTTGTTAGGGTAGCCTTAGCAAACTAGCACGGTGGTGTAGGTCTAATGTAGTATGCGTGTGTGCACACATGCGTTCACACGCACTCGTGTGTGTGTGTGTGTGTGTGGTAACAAAGAAGAAAAGAAGGACATATTTCTTCTGTGTCTGCCATGGACCAAATGTGTTCCTCACAGCACATGTTCTTCTTGTAGCCCTGGGTTAGTTATACTGAGAGGTGGTTTGTCATAAAAGCAAGTTTGGCCTTCCCTTGGTCCTCACTCTCGCTCTCTGTTGCCCTTCTACCTTCTCCTATGAGACGACGCAGCACCAAGTCCCTCCCCAGATGACAGTGCCATGCTCTTGAACTTCCCAGCCTCTAGAACCATAAGCTAAACAAATCTAATTCCCATAAATTACCCAGGTATTCTGCTATGCAAGGGGTGATCAAAACATATGGTGAATATCTGTATTAAAAATTATTACAGAAAAGCACAATGCCATTAACCACCCCTCCATCAAATACTCTTCCTCATATCTAACACACATACCCTATTGTTCTTGCCACTTTTTGAAGCAATTCTAGTTCTTTGGCAGTGTTCCTATGAGGTCTGATTAAAGAAAACATGATAAATACTGCTGCCCTCTGCCACCCAACAGAAAGGCGAGCTCCTAAAGACAGCAGTGTGTCCTCACCCGTCTTATTCACCAGATTTGGTACCATGCAACTTCTGGTTCGTCCCCAAGGTCAAAATGGCCATGAAAGTACACGGTTTGAACAGATCCAGGACATCAAGGCAGCTATGACAGAGCAACTAAAGACATTCATGAAAGAGGACTTGCAGAGCTGCTTCAGAAAGTGGCAACGGTAATGGGATAAGTCTGTCTGTTCAAAGCAAGAGGGGGGAGGAGTCTGAGGGGAGATTAATGGCAATGCGTCTTTTACTCTAATAAATTTTAAACACATTAAAAAATTTAGTATATGTTTGCTATATGTGGAATATTAGTACCTATACCTATCACACATCTTAGTCTTTTTGCTTTCCCTTTCTTCCTCCTTCTCTCATCATCCTCGTATTCCCTTTCATCTCTCCAAAGTCTATCTCTATTTCCTATCATCTTTCTTATATTTTTCTCTTTAAATTATTTATACTTTGGATTTTTCATATCAGAGAAACCATGCAATATTTACCCTTCTGTGTCTGGTTTATTTCATTTAACATTATAGACTCGCAATGCATCCATTTTCTTACAATTGTATTTTTCAATCAGACCACGTAGCAGCAGAAAATGGACTAAGACACTGTCTAAGCCATGGAAATGTCATTATTTCCTTGGGACCTCACATTGCCTTTCCCACTCACCTCAGCCACTCTGCTCTGGCATTCTGGCTCCAGGCCATGCCTGGAACACCCTGGTTACTCTTCTCCTTAGGGCCTTTTCATCAGCTGCTCCCGCTGCCTGCACTCATTTCCCATCTTTCCTCAGTGAGACTTGCTCTAGCTACTCAGTTCAACACTATTGTTTGGGACACCTCCAATACTTCCAAACCCCCTTGTTCTACTCTACTTTTTCTTTTTTCCATATTCACACTGGCTTCTAATAGCTTACTAATATGTGTGTTGTGCATAATTTACTGTGCCTCCCTTCACACCAGGGCACAAGCTCCAGAGGACAGGGATCGGCACTGGAGCTGTTCACTGATAGGAGTAAGCATTTAAAATAGCACCCAGCTCACTGAAGGTGCTTAACAAGGAATTTTTAGAAATCTATCATTCATTTCCAAAAAACCACCTTATTATTATAGAAACTATCATGCACATTGCAAAAATAATAATAATAATAATAATAAACCTTCAGATTCCCACCATAAAATAAAATTTCTCAAATTACAATAAAAAAGGAGTTGTTTATATTCTCGTTTTCTCTCTCTCTCTCTCTCTCTCTATCTCTCTCTCTTTTTGGTACTGGGGATCGAACTCAGGCCCTTGTGCTTGCAAGGCAGGCGCCAGAACCACTGAGCTAAATCCCTGGCCCAATTGTTTATATTCTCTTAAGTGACTCCCTAAGGAGCCAGATCACCTAAGGAGAAATGTCATTCAGTAGGTATAACACTTATCTTACAAGTTTTGGTGTGTGGATTAAGTGAAATAATGCATCTAAATAATTAAAACAATGTTTACAGTAACACCTAATACAGCTTAGTTTTTGTTTACAGTCCTCTGATCTTATCTTTAACTTCTATCCTTTCCCTCAACTTCCAAAAAGGAGGTGGCAGACACCAGGTAAAAGAATGGAATGATGCTCTTCTTAGAAGGCAGGCAGGCGTCTTCTGCCCCCAGTGTTCAGAAGATGAGTACTGAACACATAAGTTCTCTGATCCAAAATCACCATGAAATGCAAGGCCAATAATTGTTTCACACAATTTTATATTAGCAATAAGACAATAAACAAGGATAGTGTTTTTCATAGTGTTTTTATATTACATGCCATTTTTAATGAAATTTTCTTTTATGAATGAAAGAATGTAAATGACTTTTACAAGTTTACTCAGATGGCCAGGAGAAAGTCTGGGAATTAAATCTAGAGTTAGAAGATGATCAGTGAGAAGATCATTTAGCTTAACACTTAGTAAAAAACATACTATCCACCTCTAGCGTCCCATTCATAATCAATGAAACTGGTTCTAGTACTTGCTGCCCCATCTACTTGGGTGACTTACCTATCTTCACAGATGAAAGTCCTTTTGCTCTGGATAAATCTCCACTGAAATTTTCTTTTCATAGAAAGGAAAATGCACCCTCAATGGTGAGTGCACCGGGAAATGGGGCACACTGCTGACACACCAGGGAATCACTGCTCTTGTGAACTGCAGAGAAAAAAACAAAAGTCAAGAATGTTTTACATCTTTCATCTCTCTTGGAACCCTTTTATATAAATGTGCTTTCTGTTTCTTGGCAGAAGTCAGTACAAAAGAGTAATCTTTTTGTTTGCTCATTTTTGCTGGGCTTCCAGCTAGGGGTTTTAATAATATGAAATTTTCATTGCTTATCCTAAATCTAATGTGGGACTTTAAAAGTATTTATTTTAATTGGCTCCCACTTTTGAGGGGATGAAAAGCATCACATCATGAATATTGAGACTTCTATATTTTTACAGGCAGACTTCTCACATTTATCTTCATGGTAGTTTAGTTAAAATCCAGAGAGACAGAAGACATAAATTCAGTCTATCAGTAAGTAAATACAGGAAGCACAAGTTTATCTCCTCTCCCAGAGGTAGTGAAGGCTCCAATACAAATCACAGAGTTAACAAGGTTAAGGAGCTCCCTCTATATAGTCCATGCCCAATCCGATCATAGCCTGCCTGGACGAGAAGCATGGCATGATGACTGAAGATTTTACCTGCAATGGAGAAGGGCAACATCTCAGAGACAAGCCCAGATTCAAATGTGGCCTTCACAAAAACTCAGTCAAACAAGACAGCACTCTGGGGCACTGACACTGGAAGAAATCTCTCCAAATCTCAGGCTGTTCTTCTGACGCATCTGGTTTATCAGAAGCACAGAGCAAAACTGAGAGGCCAAGGAGAAAGCAACTATGTAGAGGCATATAACCTGAGCAGGCTTTTTGTTCCATTACAGGGTAAGAAGATCCCAACAAGACAGGAAAAGCAGAGACATGATGTCAACACACTGCCCCTCTGAGTATCTGCTCGTTGGTAAGTGATATTAATCAACCAGAGAGTAACAGAGGTGGGATGGAGAGTTAGACAGCTCCAGGCAGTTCCATGGCACTAAGGGTGAGGCCACCAGAGAAAGAGCCCAGGTAACTATGTCTGAAGGCCCTAGCATGAAGGCCCCTAAACAGCAGAATCCTGCCTCCCATCACTGCAGTGCCTCAGGCACTCAATGGATTAAGGAGGTCTACCCACTCCAAATGCTTATCAGAAGCAAAGGAAGCCCTTCTCTCAAGGGAAGTAACACCTTCAACAGTATCCACAATTCTTCATCCAAAATGCACTGCATTTGGTCAACAATTGCAAGGCATAGCAGGGCACATAAGGAGTGATCAAAAATACGTGAGTGTTAAAACTTTTAAAATTTATTACAGTAAAAAACACAATACCATTAATCCCTTTCAAAGTATTCTCTCTCACTTTAACCACATCTCTTCGTCCTTGCAGTTTTGGAAGTCTTCTGAAGCAGTTTTGGAAGTCTTCTTTGATGTCTTTATCAGATGTGATGAAAAAACACAGTGAATGTTGCTGCTGAGTGCCATCCAATGGAAAGGCAGCTCAGAAAGACATTATAGCAGGTCCTCATCCACCTATCCATCAGTTCAGCCACCACACAATGTCTCTCCCCTGAAGTCAAAATGCCCTTGAAAGGTAAACGGTTTGAATCGATTCAAGACAACAAGGGAGTCACAACAGTGCAACTAAAGACATTCATGAAAAAGGACTTCCAGAACTGCTTTAGAAAGTAGCAAGAATGATGGGGATAAGCATGTTCAAAGGAAGGGGAATATTTTGATAGAGATTAATGGCAATCTTCCTTTTACTGTAATAATTAAAAAATTTAAACACACACCCTATGTGTGTGTTGTGATCACCGTTATGTAATGTAAGTTCTGTAGGTTTGAAAAAGAAAGAGGCAATAAAAACAGACCCACAGATAAGCCAGCCAGACATGCAGGATTTGGTCTTTCAAGTAACTATGACTGGATGAGTGAGCGCAGATCCCAGGGAGCAGCGGTGTGGTCCAGACCAGCTCAGCTACAGGCAGATCCGCCCAGGCCCCAGAGGCTCCCACAAGCCACCCAGCCTAGTCCCACCCAGGAAAGAGCTGCAGAGGAACACAAACTTCAGAGGCCAGCCTCACATCATCAGTGAATGTGCACAGATCCCTGGGAGCAGCAGTGTGGTCCAGACCAGTGGTCTGCCCTGGCCCCAGAGGCTGGGGCAAACCCACCCATCCAAGGCCCTCCCAGGAAAGAGCTGCAAAGGTACACAAGTTTTAGTCAAAGACCTGCCCTACAGAATCAGTGGTTTGAAGCCAAGAATTAGTGTACTGGTGAGCAGCAGAAAAAAGGCATCTTGGTGGTGTGGTAAGAATTGAAGACCAGTGGGTGAGCAAAAAGTTGTCTCAATAAAGGCATAGCAGGCTGCATCTGTTGAAATGAGAAGACACAGAAACAAGACCAAAAAAAAAAAAAAAAGACAAAATCCAACATACATTTATGATAAAAACCTTCCAAAAAATTGGAATAGATGATCTCTACCACAATCTGATAAAAGCCATCTATGAAAACCCAACAGCCAATATCATACTAAATGGTCAAAAACTGAAATCCTTCACACTAAAATCAGGAACAAGACAAGGATGTCCACCATCGCCACTCCTGTTCAATATAGTTTTGGAAACATTAGCTACAGAAATTAGACAAGAGAAAAAGAAATAAAAGCAATAAAGATAGGAAATGAAGAAGTCAAATTGTCATTATTTGCAGATGATATGATACTCTATTTAGAAGACCCCAAGAACTCTACCGGAAGTCTTCTAGACTTACAAACCAAATTGAGCAAAGTATCTGGATACAAGGTCAGCACACAAAAGTCAATAGGTTTCCTGTACACAAAAAACATACCCACTGAAAGAGAAGTGGGACAAACAATTCCCTTCACAATAGCATCCAAACAAATTGAAATACCTAGGAATCCACCTAATGAAAGAAATCAAAGACCTCTACTCTGAAAACTACAGCACTCAGAAAAAAAGAGATTGAAGAGGATATCAAAAAATGGAAAGGCACCTTGCTCTTGGATAGGAAGAATCAACATAGTGAAAATAGCCATACTTCCAAAACTGCTCTACAGATTCAATGCAATCCCAGTTGAAATCCCAGCAGCATACTTCACAGACCTTGACAAAACAGTCCAAAAATTCATTAGGAACAAGAAGAGACCTAGAATAGCAAAAGCAATTCTAGGCAATAAAGACAAGTTAGGGCATATCACAATCCCTGACTGAAACTATACTACAAAACTGCTGTGATAAAAACAACATGGTACTGGCAAAAAAAAAAAATAGACCTGAGGACCAGTGGAACAGATTAGAAGATGCAGAATGAGTTCCATACACACTCAGCTACCTCATCTTTGACAAAGTAGCCAAACACCCTCACTGGAAGAAAGCCCCTTTAACAAACAATGCTGGAAAAACTGGGTTTCAACTTGCCAAAGATAAAAAATAGACCTATATCGCTCACCATGCACTAAACTAAAATCAAATGGATTAAAGATCTAAATATTAAACAGAAAATCGGCTGGAAGAGAGGGTAGTAGAACTCTTGGTTTAGGAAAAGATTCTATGAACAAAACCTCAGTTGCCCCTGAACTAGTACAAAAAATCAACAAGTGGGATTTCTCTTCTTATTAAAAAGTTTCTGCACAACTGATAGCATGAAGAGACAACCCACAATGTGGGGAAAGCTTTTCACCAGCTCTTTCTTGGACAAAGGTCTATTATCTAGAATATATAAAACACTTTTAAAAAGTCAGACATTTCAAATTTAAAGGCCCCATCCAAAAATGGGCATCTGAAATGAACAGACATTTCTCAGACAACAAAATAGAAATAGCAAATACATATGAAAAAATGTTCAACATCATTGGTCATTTGAGAGATGCAAATGAAAACAGCGCTGAGATTTCACATCACCCCAGAAAGAATGGCTGCTATCATGAAATAAACCAATAACAAATGCTGGAAGAGATGTGGGGAAAGAGGAACAATGCTCCACTGCTGGTGGGAGTGTAGACTGGTACAACCACTGTGGAAATCAGTATGGAGATACCTCAAAGAACTAGGATTGGAAGTCCCATTTGACCAAACTATTCCCCTGCTGGGTATCTTCCCAAAGAATTAAAAGAATCATACCACAGTGATGTATGTGCACCCATGTTCATTAGCAGCACAATTTGTGACAGCTAAAACTTGGAAGCAGCCCAACTGCCCATCAAGTGGAGACTGGAGACTGGATAAAGAAAATGTGTGTATGTTTTTTAAAAAATCAAATGGAGTACTACTCAGCCATAAGGAATGAGAAACTAGAGACATTTATAGCTAAATGGATGCACATTGAAGCGATACTCTTAAGTGAAATAAATAGTACACATATGTGTAAATACCGAAGTTTCTTGTGTGAGAAACGAAAGTGTAAATAAGGACAAAAAGGTATGATAAATAATATGAAATGGGAATAAAAGGTGCAAAGCAGAAGGGAAAATGGGAGGGGGCTAGGGGAAAATAAAGATGGGCATGGAATTAACATGAGAAAAAGAAAAAATGGAAACAAAGCAAAGTCTTTGTAAATATAGAGGGGTGGAGGGATTGAAGGGAGGGCAGAGGAATGGGAAAAAAATAAGAACCAAGATGGATTATGTAAAGGTGTAAATTTCCAATGCTGAATGTTAATGTGTTGTATACCTTAAATGTACCAATAAAATTAATTTAAAAACTAAAATAAAGCAACTATGACTAGAAGGTTCACAATTATAAAGATTATAAAATATTTTACCACACCTCTCAGTAATTCACATAAAGAGAAAAAAGTAAGTAGGGTAAAATATATTTGAACAAACATAACTCAACCTTAGTCACCCATATACAGTGATACCATTCCCTACAACTGTTACTCTATATGCTTTTAAGGAACACATGAAACATTTATGGAAAATGACCACACATGGTCCATATCATAGGTCTGAAGAAATTTCAACAACTGGAAATTACAGAGTATGTCTTAAAATTTATTGTTTTGAAAGATTCACAAGTAATTATAAAAATACAAAATAGGTTTTTGAAACTGTATAAAATTTACATGCAGTAAAATGCACTGTTCTTAAAAAGTGTATGATTGATACATTTCAGTAAGGGGATCCAACAATGTAAGTGTCACCAAAATAAAAATACTGAATGAACATTTCTACCATTCCGGAAAGCCAGAGTGCCTCCTTCAGTCAATAACCACACCGTAATGAAAATGTTCTAGCTTCCATTTTCATAGATTAGCTTTGCATATTCTTGAGCCTCATAAGGCGGGCCCACATAGTGTGTTCTTTGGTCTGGCTGTCTGCATAACGTCTGAGATTCATCCATGTTGTTAAATACATCGATGGTTTGCTTCTTCTGAGAAATATTCCATTGCATGAAAATACCATGCATGTTTTATATTTTCCCTCCTGAATGGATATTTGATTGTCTCTACAGGCTCCTTTTTATAGGCTATAGGCTGATGACTGTTAAGCTCTGTAGGGAACTGCCAAACATTTTTCTGAAATGGTTGTATCACTTTATACAGCCATCAGTAATACATGAGAGTTCTAGTTCACACGGCCGCATTGACAATTGGTGTTGGCAGACTTTTACTTTGAGTCAGTCTAGTGATACTCCTATAACTAAGCAACAAAAATACAACCCAACTTTTTAACTAGGCAAAGAATTTCAATAGCCATTTCTCCAGAGAAGGAATCTAAATGCCAACTAGTCTATGAAAGCATGCAGAACTACTAATAATTAGGGAAGTGCAAATCAAAACTATATGAGCTACCACCACCTCACCCTCATTTAGGGTGGCCACTATGAAAACTACAGAAAATGTGTGGGTAAGGATGTAAAGAAACAGGAACTTTTCTGCACTGCTGAATGCAAAATGGTACCACTGCTGCTAAAAATAATATGGCCACTTCTAAAAGAAATAATAAATTAAAAATTACCATATGTCCCAGCAATTACATTTCTGGGTATATACGCAAAAGAAGTGAGAGCAAGTATTTTTTTTCAAATTATTACAAATAAATTTCAGGGCCGGGAATTTAGCTCCGCGGTTCCGTGGCCTGCCTTGCAAGTGCAGAGACCTGAGTTCAATCCCCGGCACCAATTAAACCCAACAAAACAAAAAAACCAAACAAATTTCAATAAATAGGCAAATTGGTAAATATAGAACCTACAAGTGAGGTCTGACTGTATTTCTATATGATTTTAAGTCCAAAATCTGGTTTTCTTTTCTTGTATTTCTATTTAGACAAAAATAACCAAATGAAGTTCCAAGCAAACTGTACAAATAGCAGCGAGGCAGGAACTAAACTGAAGCAGCTTCATGGACACCCACTTCCTGTTGAGGGATCGAACTCGGGACCTTGCACTTGTGAGGCAGGTGGTGGCACCACTGAGCCAATTCCCCGGCCCACCCCAGACAGAATTTTGCTGAATTCTTGAAACACTGCAATTCAAGAACGAATATGTTTGCACAATATAAGGACAAAATCAGCAAGAATGAGGCAACTTATGTTTGGTCCCCCACCCCGGGGAATGCAGGGAAGAGGAGGGAGCAAGAAAAACCATGTGTTCTTTTAGTGACCTCACAGTGTGACCTCAAAGGTAAACTCCTCTGAAGAGGCGAAAGGGGGACTTTAAATCCACCACGGCTGAAGTTCACCGCCCCTGCTATCTGTGCCTTCCTCTTAAACAACAGGAGTCAAGAGGAAGTAGCCTGTATTTTAAACTCGCAGGCCAGCAGGCAGGAAGCTTGGGTGTTAGTTAGCATGCTATCTCCAGAATTTACTTCCTTCTGCAGTCCATGATGCCTGTGACCTGGCACTTGGGAACAGACTGTAACAGACCACAGCTAAGTTACTCTGAAGACTTCTGCCCAGGACGGGTGACTGTGCTCTGTTTTGGTTCCGGCCAGGTGGAATTAAATTTCTACCTTCAGTTTTGTCGGCAAATACAACACAGTCACCTTGAGTAGGGTATTCTCGCTCTCTTCTCAACAGCAGCTGGCAGAAGATGCAGGGACAACAGTGTTAGTGGCTCTCAATGGACGGCAGGACCTGAATGGTGATAATTTTCTCCCTGTCCTGCTCTAAGGCCCCCAAGCTGAAAGCAGAGTACAGCAGGAATGATCTGGGCCAGGAGATCCATGTTGAAACCCTGGCTAGAAATGAACACCATATTGTAAAGTTGAAAGAGAAAAAAAAAAAAAGAACATAAATCATTTCCTCCCTTTCTCCTCTGCCTCCACAGTGGGAGTATAGAAGGTCTGATCTTCTCTCTCCTGTATTCCCCATCCTCTTTACCCAGTGGAACTTCTGGGAAGAGGTAAGGAGAGATGGCAGAAATCAGAGAGGTAGACTTTTTGGAGATGGAGAGGAATCTGAGGAAAGGAGGAGAGGGGAAGAGAGTCAAAATGATTAAGATGCAATATGTATATGTACCACTTCCCCAAAACAAATGTAAGGACAGATATTACTATGTGTTGCAAAACAAAACAAAACAGAACAAAAGATGTAGGTATAAAAGATCTAAAAGCTGTGCATTTGGAGCTATAAAGGTGAAAAATCTAAAGCTATTAGCAAGTGTAAAAACCTTCTCAGATGCTTTCCTGGTAAGTCAGGCTCAAAAGTGGAAACTTACCACCCCACCTTCCGATCTTATTGCTTTCTACTACTCCTTTGCACAGAAAACATTCCTTAGCCAAGCTACAGGTTTTAGTAATCTGTAGGGTTACTGCTAATATTAATTTTTATTTCTTTTTACTGTTAAACTTCAGAAGCACATGACCTATACCTGTTAGCACCATCACCTCAGCACAGTTCTCTCCTTAGCCCCACAACTCACTCCAGATCTGACCATTCCACTCATACTATAGTTTCTAAAGACACAATAACCTGAATTCCAAATAAAAGCCTTGCTCACTTCACATCTGTCTTGACACCCACCCCTCTCCCATCTAGAACCCCCCATATAAGATGCTGACAACTGGCGCTGCTACTTGAACTTTGCTTTTTTGCTTTTCTTGTGTCTTCTCAGTTGCTTTTAACTTTTCATAAACTTTTTCTCCTCAATTGATAAAACTTCAAAGCAAAGCAAATACTTCTTCCTCACCAGCTGTAATGATAATACAGTTATTTTTAAGACTTTTTCATGCTTTGTCGTTCTCTATGCTGTTAGTGGGTTTCTTCCTTTGGCTCTTTAATGTGTTATCTGTTGCACCCTAATCCAGGCTCTGATCTACACATGCTGACTTGCTGTAATTTCCTTTTATTCAAGTAGTCTGGTTCTCCTCACCCTAAATATCACTACCAGATTAATTCAGCACATTGTTCTTTCATTTACTCCTTTTCTACCGAATGCAACGACTTCCCATAAGTACACAGAATACATTTCTAACAGTTTGGCATCCAAGGGCCCCTACAACCTGGCCCGACTTCACCTATCCAAGTGTTTTCTCCACTCCAGCCTATCAGCCTTATCCTAAATTGTCTACTCTGGGCACACCAGGGTCCCTGCTATCCCACAGATACCCAGGGTGACTCTCAGTGTTAATGCTGCTCTTATTTTCTCCCTCCCTGCTTCTTTCCCTCCCTTTCATCCTTCCATTCCTCTTCCTTCCTTCCCTCTTCCTTTTTACCTCCCTTCCTCAGTACTGGGCATTAAACTCAGGCTCTAATGCATACCAGGCAATTGCTCTATCACTGAACAACACCCACAGCCCCAATCTCCCTGATTCTCCACAAGCAGCCCAGAAAGCCTCTGGTTCTCCTGGGACCTTTCACTTCACATTCTTACTACCGCTGTGATTCACGATGCCATTCCCAACAGAGCCTGCAAGCGATGAAAGTGTAGAATCCCCACCCAAACCCGGCACTCTTTAGCGCTGAATGGATTCTACCAGAAACTATTACTCCAGTCAAACCAGAAAGTGTATGATGGGCAGGGAGTGGCAAGCCAAGAAGAGAAGGGTCCTCTGTGTTTGTGATGTTGGCATCAGAAAGTTCTTCCGCTACAGAGGGTGGTGGAGGTCAAGGAGGAAGGAAAAAAGGAAGGCTTTTTGTTCTACAGCTCACTGAAAGAACAGAACCCCAGCATCATAAACTTAGCTCATTCAATTCTTTTTGGTAAAGTAGCTCACCAGACAAATACCTCTGCTGGATGTTTGAATTGCAAATGAGTAAGGTGATCCGCTTCTTTATTTTCAACTTCACAAAGACAACTGTTCACAAGCACATCTTAGGAAACAACTGTGTCTCCCTGATACTCGACTGGAGAATAAATGGGTATTAATCTCCTATATTCTGAAGGTAAAATGTAGGGTTCTGGCATGAAAGGTGAGGCCTGGCAAGGGGTCCTGAACCCTCTCACCAGGTGTGGAGGCAGAGTTTGAGCAGGCTGCCAATGAGCCTTTCCTCATGACAGACCTGTTTCCTGAGCTAATCTCAGGGACCCAAGACTCCTGATCAGATAATAAAAATTATTAAACCACAGTCCCCAATATTGGAGGCTTACAGAAGGCTCTCCTGAGTTTCCATTCTCCCATCTCTTTCCATCTTGTATGATAAGTACTTTGAATCCACTCAGCTTTGCCTCCTTTGCTGAGCTTTCAGAATACAGAAAAGAATCATCCCTGGTTCAGCTACAAAGAATGCATTCCCTGTTCATTCTCTCGCATTGGGAACAGGCCATGCCCCGGCCCCTGACAGAGTAAAGCTCAATGCTGTGTCTGTCATCCACATAGGTAGCCTGTAACCTAGAAGATGTGACTTGCTTTACATGTTGGGTTGCGAAGGCAGCTGCTGAAATGCTTATGGCCTTTCCTATGGTCACCATGTGCTAAGAGGTCCAGGGGCTCCAGCTCTCACATTCACACACCCCTAATGTCATGGCAGCAGAGGAAAGAGATTCTTCAACCATCTTTCCCTGTTCCTGAATAGCTATGATCTAAAAGTAAACAGAGAACGATAGTTCCAGTTTCTTCAGTATCCTCCTTTGTACATACAACCACATATAAATATATAAAGTATCACTCCCCTTTTCCTTCTCAATATAAAAGTCAGGCATAGACCCAGTGATCCTATTTCTAAGTATCTATCCAAAGGCTTTAAAATCAGTGTGTTTAAGAGATATCAGCACTTTTATGTTCAGTGCAGCATTATTCCCAATAACCACATTATGAATGAACCTATATGTCCATCAACAGATGAATGCATAAAGGAAGTGTGATAGAGTGGCCAGAGTGGCACATGCTTATAATCCAAGCTACTCAGAAGGCTGAGGCAGGAGGACTCCAGTTCAAGGCCAGCCTGGGCAATTTAGCAAGACTTTTTCAAAATAAAGTCTGGAGATATAGCTCTGTGGTAGAGTGCTTGCCCAGCTTACACAAAGCTCTGGGTTCACTCTCCAAGGCTAAAAGAAAATGGGGACAGAGGATGTAACTCAGTGGTTAGAGCACCCTGGGATCAGTCCCTGGTACTGACAGAAAAGAGAAGAGAAGGTGGTACACACACACACACACACACACACACACAGACACACACACACCTACACACACAAACACACACACACATTTCAGCCTCAAATAAAGAGGAAAATCGTGCCGTATTCAACAACATGGAAGAATGTGGAGGACATTACGCTAAGTTAAATACCCAGGGACAGACAGACAGACACTGTATGCTGTCACTCCTATGTGGAATCTAAAACAAGCAAACTCAGAGAAGCAGAGAGTAGGGTGGTGGTTTCCAGAAGCTAGGGAATGAGGGGATAATGGTCAAGGGACAACATTTCAGTAAACAGGTGAATAAATGTGTCTGAAGTGAGTGACGTGTCAACTTGACTCAATCTTTCCATGTTATATCAGAGCATCATTTTATATCCAAAAGTTATAATTTGTCAATATTCAATTTTTAAAAAGAACACCATTTACAGTAGCATCAAGAAAAATTTTCAAATTAAGAACTAATCTAACCAAGGAAGTGAAAGCCCTCTACAATGAAAACTACATCCTCAAAAGATCAGAGGACCTCAGAAAATGGAAAGACATCCCTTGTTCCTGGATAGGCAGAACCAATATTGTCAAAGTGGCCAACTTCCAAAACCTACAGAATGGAAAAAAAAAAATGGCAGCTATTCCTTAGACAGAGGACTGATATCTAGACTATATAAAGAATTTTTTAAAAATTAGATTCCCCTCCAAATGAAAGACCCAATCAAAATATGGGCAACTAAAAACGAATAGGCTCTTCTCAGAAGAAAGACAAATAGCCAGTACACACCTGAAAAAATGTTGAACATTTCTGAATATTAGAAAAATGCAAATTAAAACAACAGCAAGAGTCCATCTTACCCCAGAAAGAATGGCTGTCGAGAAATCAAACAGTAACAAATGCTGGTGAACCTGTGGGGCAAAAGGCATCCTTTCTACATTATTGGTGGGAATGTAAACTAGTATAACACTGTGAAAATCAGTATGCAGAGTCCTCAAAAAGCTAAATATTTAAAACCCATTGGACCCAGCTATTCCCCTTCTAGGTATCTTCCCTAAAGAGTTAAAGACATCGTATTACAGTGAAACATGCATACCCATGTTTATAGCAGCATAATTTATAAAAGCCAAATCTTGCAAGCAGCCTGTGTGTCCATCAACAGATGAATGGATAAAGTATGCCATTTATAAAGAATGAAGAACTACTCTGCTACAAAGAAGGACAAACAAGTCATTTATAGGAAAATGGATGCACCTTCTGACCATAAAGTTAAGTGAAATGTATCAGATGCACAACTGTATATATTACATGATTTCTCTGATATGAGAATCTCAAAATCTAAGTAAAGAACAATAAAAAGATACAAAATAGTAAATAGTGAAATGGATCTTTTTCAAATGGGAAGGGGACAAAGTGGGGAGGGGATAGTAGGGAATGAAAAAAGAATTAAGATGTACTATGTGCATGTACCAACTTCTCACAAGGAATGTAATAATTACGCACTGCAAAAATGTACTAATAAACCAAGCGTGGTGGCACACACCTGTAATCCCAACACTCAGGAGGCTGAGACAGAAGGATTGCCAGGAATTCAAGGACAGCCTTGGCTACATAGTGAGTTTAAGGCCAGCCTGAACTATATAGCAAGATCCTGCCTTAAAAAAATGTATTAATAAAAAAATTTAAGTTATTGTCCCACACATTTCCACTTTCCCTCTTTGAGATCACTGTGTACCATCTAGATCTTCTATATTTTATTTTATTTTTAATATTTTTTTTGGTACGGGGATTGAACTCAGGACCTAACACTTGGGAAGCAGGAGGCGGAATCACTGAGCAAAATCCCTGGCCATGATCTTCTATATTTTAAAAATAATTTACATGTCTAACATGACTTTGTTAAAAAATTAAAATAATTTACAAATTTATTGACAATTTCAGAAATTGTATATTTAAATTTTAAAGTTCCCTTTTTAAGAAGGTAGAAACAGTAAATAACAACCACCAATATATCTAAAAGTTATAAAAAAAAATTCATCCACAATCCCACTAATAGTATAGTTCTTTCAATATAGTGTTCTTAGAGTCAGGTCGACAGACCACTCATTCCCAAAATCACCCACAGTGCCTGTCAAATAAGACAAACAGGACACTGTCCCTTACTTATATAACCATGATTTCTAAGTTTGTGGCTACAGTACCATAAGATTTGTAGCCAAAGTTTGAAAACTATTTTTAAAGGCCCCTTTCTCTGAAAAAAAAGTTAATGATATTTTACAAGCAAATTTTCATTTCCACTTTTTTCCCTATCATTTTAATCACCTGCATCATACTCTGTTGAGTGAATGTTTAATTTTCTTATCTGTTCATCTGTTTTGGGATATTTAGGATCTTTCCGTTATATATATGTTTTAAAACACTACCTATGGCAGCTAAGCTTAACTGTATCAACTTGACTGCTGGGGAGCTACCCAGGGGATTGATGGAGCACACTCCTGGGTATATCTGGGTGGGTTATGGAGGTCCTCTATCAGGTTCCTTACCCTTCCTCTCTGATACAGTTTTCCTGCTCTGCTTTTCAACTTCTATGAATTGAGCATCTTTGCTCTATGCCCTACTGCTATGATGCTTCTGCCTTAGAGCCAGCCAACAATGGACTGCATCCCCTGAAACTATGAGCCAAAGTAAATCTCTTCTCCTTTAATTAGTGAATATCAGCTATTATGTCCCAGCTAACCAATATACTATCACAAAGCTATCTTTGGTGCTCATAGCTTTTTGCATATTTTGGATTACTTCCTAAAGATAATGTCATGTAACTGGAAAATATAGGCTAAAAGGAATAAATATGGTTAAAGGTCAGAATGCAAAATGCTTTCCAAGCTATATTAATTTCCATCCCATTAGCAATGCATTAATCATTGCTTCCATTTGAGTGTTTTGCTTGCTAATTTAATAAAGTATTAAATCTCATTCCTTATGCCTTTGTAAAATAAACATTTTTCTATGTGTTTGTTAATTAGTATTTCCTTTGAAGAATTACCTATTAATATTATTTGACTTTTATATCATGAGGTAACATCTATGTAAATGCGATAGCTTTAATTTACCTTAACATTATTTCCTAAGGCATAAAGCTCCAGGATTCTTGAACCCTGTAAGGACTGTGTGGCCTTGCTGCCCTCTGTCCACTGCTCAGAGCAGCTGTGCAGCACAGTGTGCACTTGGCAGCAGGTCATCCTGGGTTCAAGCCCAGGTTGCTTCTTATTGTGTCCCAGGGCAAACAACTTAACTCAGGGCGTCCGTGTTTACACCCTTAAGTGAGCATGATAATGATCATTATCAATGATCAGTGGAATTCTGGATGAAACGAGACAGTGCACATGGCACCTGGCACACAGTAAGTGCTGTTTGCCATTCTGTGAAAGGTTCGCTCCAAAAGAGTGGGACCTCTTGTGTCGTGTACTGCAAAGTCAGTGCTTAGCAGGTAGGAGACTCTCAAAGGATACGATTTAAATGAGTGGCCCTAGAAACACCAAGGAAAATAGTAACAAGATCATTAACATGTCTGCAACCTGGATGTTTCATTTCTTCACAGGTGAGACACAGGTAAGACTGAATATAGCAGAAAATTACGTGATTCATGTCCACTTCCTTAACACAGGGAAACAAGAGCTTCTCAGGAGTTTAAGAATGGCCAGAACAGCTGTCTGGGTCAGAGGCTTCCAAATGCTTAAACTACTCCTCTTTTCTAACACTAATCTCAGAGCTTGGGCCTGTGCAAGGTTCTCACTGGCTCGTTCTGTGAGAGTAAACACTAGCAGTATTCTCATCCAACTTGCATTCAGAATTTAACCTAAAGAACAGTTTGTATGAACCTTTACACCTACTCTCCCTTTATGTTTCCTGAAAAACTCTCTAGAACAGTTCTGATCTGGCTTAACTCAGTGTAATTTATATGCAGTAAGATTCATCCTGACACAGTACAGTCAGGGATCCACACAATCAAGACACAGGACATTTCCATCACTCCAAGAAGTCTGCTCACCCCTCAGTCTCCTCCTCTCATCCCCAATCCCAACTCTAATTTCTACCACTATAGTTTTCTCCTTTCCAACTGCCATTCAAAAGGAATCACACATCATGCTATGTAAAATAAGCCAGATTCAAAAAGTTACATATCACATATTTTTTCTTACACAAGAAAGCTAAAATATAATAAATGAATAAAGCAAAGGAGAGATGAGAGGAAATGAGCAGACAGGCTTTTGGAAATGGGAAGAGGACCAGGGAAGGGGGAAGAAAAGAAAAAGGGTAAAGAGACTGAAAATGAGCAAGATGTCATATGCTCATAACAATCCCCCAAACAAACATCAGAATTTGGTAATACACACACACACACACACATACACACACGCACGCACACACACGGAATCAAGTGTGCGTGGTATCTTTCACTCTGCATAATGCTTTTTATTTATTTTTTTTAATTGAGTTTATTGGTACATTTTAGGTATACAGTACACTTACATTCATTATTGGGATCTTGTACCTTTACATGACAGATCTTGGTTCTCATTTTTTCCCCTTGTCCCTGCCCTCCCTTCACCCCCTCCTCTCCCCCCCATTTACAAACACTTTATTTCCATTTTTTCATTTTCTCATATTTTTTTCTTTTCCCTTATTACCTTTCCCCTACCCTTCCCACTTTCCCTACACCATTAGCCTTTTTTTTTCCTATTTCATACTGTTAATTATCTCATTAGGATCTTATATACTATCACAGTTTTTCACACCAGAGTAACTATTCGGTATTTACACGTGTGACTTATTTATTTCACTTAGGAGTATATCCTCAAAATGTATCCATTTTCCTATGAATGTTGAATGACTCTAATTTCTCATTCTTTATGGCTGAGAAGTATTCCATTTTATAGAAAAACCACATCTTCTTTACCCAATTTCCAACTGATGGGCAAATGGGCTCTTTCCATGTTTTAGCTATTACAAACTGTGCTGCTATAAACATAGGTGCGCATATATCACTGTGATATGATTCTTTTAGTTCTTTTGGAAAGACACCCAGCAGAGGGATGGTTGGGTCAAATGGAACCTCTAATCCTAGTTCTTTGAGGTATCTCCATATTGATTTCCATAGTGGTTACACCAGTCTGCTCTCCCACCAACAATGGAGAAGGGTTCCTTTCTCCCCACAACCCTGCCAACATTTGTTATTGTGTGATTTCTTGATAGCAGCCATTCTTTGTGGGGTGAGGTGGAACCTCAGTGTTGTTTTCATCTGCATCTCTCGAATGACCAGTGATGTGGAACATTTTTTCATATATTTACTTGCTGCTTTTACTTTGTCTGAGAAATGTCTGTTCATTTCAGGTGCCCATTTTTGAATTGGGTCTTTACATTTGGGGGGGTTGATTGTTTTGAGTTCTTTATATATTCTATATAATAGTTCTTTGTTTGAGGAGCAGCTGGTGAAATTTTTTCCCACATTGTAGGTTGTCTCTTAGTTCTGTTGATGGTTTCTTTTGCAGTGCAGAAGCTTTTTAATAAGATGAGATCCCAATTGTTGATTCTTTCTGCTAGTTCCCATACTACTGAGGATTTGTTCACAAAGTCTTTTCCTATGCCAATGTATTCAAGAGTTCTGCCTAACTTATCTTCCACCTAGAATAGCAAAAGCCATCCTAGGCAACAAACACATGGCAGTGGGTATAACAATTCCCAATTTGAAACTATACTACAAATCCACTGTGATAAAAACAGCATGGTACTGGCAAAGAAACAGACCTGAGGATCAGTGGGACAGACTGGAAGACACAAAAACAACTCCAGATGTACTCAGCTACCTCATCTTTGACAAAGGAGCTGAACATCCCCACTGGAGGAAAGATAGCCTCTTTAACAAATGGTGTTGGAAAAACTGGATCTCAACCTGCAAAAGATTAAAACTAGACCCTTATCTTTCACCATGCACTAAATTAAAATCTAAGTGGATTAAAGATCTAAATATTATTAATGCATAACGCTTTTTAGATTCAACCACATTGCTTCATGTGTCAGTAGTTCACTCCTTTTTAATTCTGAATGCATAATTTATGAGTAATTAAAAAATTATCCTCTTACCCTCCCAAATAAATGTCTCACTCTTCTTGCCTATTTTTACAGTAGCCTATGAAGTACACACAAGAAATTTTATAACTCAGAAAATCTAAATAAGAGGAAGACATTGTGAATTTGTAACCTGTGGAAGTATACACTGAATGTTCCCAAATTTATTGATTTTTTTAATGAATTTTTAAAAGCTATTTTGTACCACTAGAAAGTTTAAGGTAACATAAAATTTTAAACAGCTTCATAACTATAAAGGACAGCAATCAAACTAAGCTAGTTTATTAATATAAGAGGACTCCTAGGATTGAGCATGTAGCTCATTGGTAGTGTGTGCTCTTGATATGTTCAAGGCCTTGGGTTTGATCCCTGGCACCAAAAAGAGCAACAAAAAACAAACAGGTATAGAGGCACACACCTGTAATCCCAGGTACTCAGGCTGAGGCAGCAGGACTGCAAGTTCAAGTAGACCTTAGGAAATTTACCAAGACCTTGTCAAAAAACTTTTTTTTAAAGGTCTGGGGATGTAGCTCAGGACTCCTTGGGATCAATCCGTAGTAACACACACACACACACACACACACACACACACACACACAAAATAAAAAAATAAAAAAATAAAAAAGAGCAACAAAAAACCCAACCAAAAAGCATATGGGGGTCTCCAAAGTGAACAAGGGCAGATTGTTTTCTTTTATTTGATCTCATTTTATTTTTCAACGTCTTTAAACTTTTTTTCTTTTTTTTTCAGTATTGAGGATTGAACTCAGGACTTTGACCTTGCAGGGCAGGTGCAGCACCACTGAGCTATATCCCCAGCCCTTCTTTAAAATTTTTTAAGTGTTCACATAATAATTGTACATAATAATGCAGTACTAGGTTGATTTATTTACCCATCTCCTGTGGGATTACTAAAAAGCAAGCAATAATTTAACATGAAGAAATAATATTCAGCTGAGTAAATCAAAATGCTGTACATAAAGGATCTCATTAATCTTCCATGACAAACATGTTGTAGGGGGGAAAATATTATTTATCAACCTTAGGAGCTTTAAAACTGCATCATTGTCATAGTTGAATATCTTACTCAAAGTCACAATCTCCTCATTTTGGAGTTTAGAGAAGGCAGAGACTCAGTTTCTTCATCTACCTCACTCACAGAGATGAGCTCACCAGGGCTCTCCTGAAGCCCCAACAGCACGGCAACACAGGAGCAAAGTCTGTTTGCCCACTGGTCAAATCTTGCTCACAACTTGTTTTTACAAATAAAGTTTTTTTGAAAGACTGCTACAGTGATTCATTTCAGCATTATCAATACCACTTTTACTCTACAACAGTAGAGTTTAGTACCTGTATCAGGGACCATATGGCCCATAAGACTAAAACATGTATTACTTGGCCCATTACAGAAAAAGTTAGTCAATCCCTGTCTGTAAGACAGAGTCCTACCAAGACCAACAAATTAAACAGAACTTTAACTGATTATTTCCAAATTGTCAACTATTACTAGATTTTAAACTCCTTGATGGGTAAGGTCCTGAATTTCTCATCTTTGTTGCTCCCTCTACACAGTACCTTGAAAAGACCCCCTCCCCAAAACAAAAACACAGTACCTTGGCCATGGCAATTACTAAACATGTCTTCAATGGAAGGTAAGGCTGTATTAACTGGGCCTGAGGTAATAATCTAAATCTGTATTAGCCCTGCCTCTTAACTACTTAGCTAATTCCAGAGCAAGAATTATAAGAGCAAGATTCAAATGATTCAATTTTAAAATCTAGGCTTAAAGATAAAAATCTACCCATCTCACATACAAAAATGTGCTTCTCAACAAAGTGGTGTTTGTGTTTCACCTGTCCTGGTTAGGCTGTGGTTGATATCAGCTAAAATATGCATGCACAGAAGGATCCCAAACCCCTACATAAGTATTAATACCTTAAAAAGGTAGAGACTTTATTTGCCAGCATGTAACAAAATCATTCTTGGACCCAAATTACCTCAACCTGTGCTGCATTTGTTTTTCTCTTCTCCAAATGCCAAAAGAAAATAGAGCTGTTCCTCCCATAGTCCCTTCTAATTTTACACATTGCCTAAACATGTAAATTTATGCAAAAGCAAAATGCTATTTTAGTTCTTCCTGATAGAATCACTTTCATTAAGTGATCTTCTCATGCTGAGTTACCCCTACAAATTCAAAGACAGATAACTAGTTATTATAATTACCAGGAATACTGAACCTGTTTCAGTTCATTATTTCCTTCAAAGACTTTAATAGTATGTTTTTTAAGTTACAGATCTTATTTAGGATGAACAATATTCTATACTTTTGTTACTATATCTAGAGGCCTCAGATAAAGCCTTTGTCTGGAATATTTCTATCTTCCTCTACATCTTCCCCCTGTGAACAGGTTTAAGATAGAAGGGAATGAAGGGCTGGGTTGAAGTTCAGTGGTAGTGAGTGTGCTTAGCATGTGCAAGGGATGAGGTCCAGTCTTTTACTTGGCACCCTCTGTGATCCTTCAGGCTCCGTCTGTCTCCTGTAGGAGGGGAGAGGAGGGTCTGTTCATATCAGTATAAACTTTGTAAGTAACTTGCTTTAAAATACAGTAAAATAGTATAAAACATTTCCCTAGTCAAAATGTACGATGTTAAAATACTACAATACGGGAATGACTTAGGCTATTCCTGGTAGGACCACACTTATGAAATATGCATTGCTTTTCATAAGAGAAAAATTGGAGTGAAAGTTTTTTGTTGTGGTTGTATTTTTGTTTTGCAGTCTTAAGAACTGCACCTGGGTCTCTGCACCGAGCTACACCCCAGCCCTTTCTGATTATTTATTTTAGGTCAGGATTTCACTAACTCAGGAAGTTGCTTGGGCTGAGCTCAAATTTCCATCCCCTTCACAGCTTCCCTGCGTGCTGGGATTTCAGGTGTGCACCACGTCGTTTGTGAAAGTTATTCGTAACATCTTAATGCCTTTCAGGGATAAGACCCAGGGTACTGTGCATCATATCTGGTCAGGAGAGGTTACTGACGTTGGGACTGATGACCACAGCACTTGGACAGCACAACTGTGTGCAGAAAGATTTGGACAGTTTTCCGAGAGACTCTCAAGGAAGGTAAAATTCTATGAGAGTGCAGGACCGCATTCAGAGCTGGAGTCCTTCCCAATCCAATAATCCCTTTCCTTCTTCTGCATGAATAACTTCATTAACAGGGCTTGAAAAGCGATTCTTCACCAGAGGGATGAAATGTCATTCCTCACAACACCACGAAGTCAAAACCACCATGACATAACACACAGCAACAAGCTTCTGCACTGGGGAGCTGGGAGCGTTCCATGGGGACAAAGGGCTTTGTTGGGATGTGAAGCAAGAGTCTAATTTTTGCCAGGTGAGAAGCAAGAAAGGAGCAAAGAGCACTTAGAAGACTTAGGGGAGTAAGTGTACAAGCTCATGTTTCTCTGCAGTCACAAAGCAGTTGTGAAAAAGAAGTTGTATGCTAAGATCTGTCCAAAAATATTTCTCTCTTTCTTCAGTATGGAGATCTAGGATGTGGCCAGATCCTTCCAGAGCTGATGGATGGCAGGGGCAGCTCAGTGACATCAGCCTGACAGCTGGGGTCCTTGCCATCACCTTGTGACGCAAATGTGCCTCTCTGCCTGCTGACACAGATGACAGTCAGCCGTAAAGATAAGGCCTCGCTTCCCCCTGAAGCAAACATCAAGTGGACCATCTGTGGGTATTACACAGAGATTTACTATCTTTTCCAAAATACTCATGACTTCCAACTGAATGGGAAAGGATATGACTCCTCAAAAATGTCAGTTTTTTACATTAACTGGCAGAACACAAACAAGGTCTACCCTTACCCAAGAAGGCTCAGACTTATTGGATGGCCTGCATTCTTTATTGTGGGAAAGTTATAAATAATTATTTACAGGACTTCAAATAAACGCCAAGAGACTTTCAGGCAAAAGCACGATTTCAACAAACGTAAAGTAGACAAAACAGGCAGCTCATTTTCAGAAAGATATCTGCAGGATCCAGACATTTTAAAGAAAATTATTCAATAGGAACCACAAACACAATATAGAGAAACAGGGCATTTGGTGTTTCTGTTTGATCTGTGGCGAGGAGATTTTGGCCACTAAGTGTCAGCAATGAAATTTAGGGGCCTCCAAATGAGAAGTTGTTTTAAGATTATAAGAATGCATGCACTCAATAAGATAAAAGAAAGAAAGAAAGAAAGAAAGAATGCATGAGTGTGTATTTATTTACAATTTGCCTCATCCCAGAGATTGGGGTAGATTTTAGCAAGAACACATTTAATCAAACAGCAGTGAAAGAGTAGTAAAATTAATAATACAGCAAGGAAAATAAAACAGAGAATAAAACTTCAAGACCACTGAAATACATATCACAACTGGATTACAAGTTGACTCCAGGGCTACAGGCAGTCAAAATGAAGAGAGAAGCATAATTAGTCACACCATTCTCCTAAGCAGAAAAGAGGAGGCATGTAATACCTCACAAAAGCAGAGTTATCCTCGCCCCGAATTTGAAAAGAAAATTCTCAAATGGCACATTGTTTGGCTAACACTGAGTTAAGACAATAGGCCCTGCCCTGAATACACCAATGCAGTAAGTCAGTCTGTACTCTTTTCTACCCTGAGTGTTTAAATATATGCACACACGTCTACATTCATATGTACATACATAAAGGAAGACAAAACGGTAAGATCCAAATCCACGAAGGTGAGTTTTAAGTAACTAAGGGAATCTTGCTCAGCAATACTGTCCACGGACCGAGATAAGTTTGAAAGAGAGTACCTGAGTGCCACCCCTTCCTGTCAGTCTCCCCAAGAGGCATTCACTCACTCACTCGTCCTTGAACCTCTCTAGATGGTAAGAATCAAGTCAGATGTGATTCAAAGACATAAGATGTGGCCTCCTTCTTAAAGACTTCAGAGTTTAGTAAACTGGGATTTTCAAAGATGTTTTTTTCTCTTTGAAAAGGAGTCTTGCAGTGTTGCCCAGGCTACTCTTGAATTTGTGGGCTCAAGTGATCTTCCTGCCTCAGCTTTCTGAATGGTTGGGACTACTGAAAGATGCCACTGTACTTTGCTTCAAAACAGTGTTTTATTAGGGGCCTCATCCCCATGAATTTTTACTGCAACTCATCACAGTAACTTGGAGGGAATGAGGGAAACACTGCCATGTTTCAAGGAAAGCACTTTTTTCATGATTTCACATCTTGTCTTTTACATTTTTGAATTACCCAAGAGTATTACTAAAATATTTTAATACTAATCATTACGCTGCATTTTTCCTGTCAAAAAGGACACAAAAATATTTTGACCCACAACTTGTGCTCATTCCCACATTTCCTAGAGTGAAGGTCCAGGAGCTACACAGCTTAGGTTGCATCTTTCGTTGGCTCTCCCTTTTCCCTCTTCCCTGAGCACAGCACATCCCAAACAGGTGCTCTCCTGCATCCTGGATCCTGCTATGGAAAGACACAGGGAGCAAGAGCAGAGCCAAAGCCAGTCTCCCACAGGCTCATATTTTAAAAAAGAAATAAGCCCCTGTCCCTGAAAACCACTGAGATGAGGGGGTGACTTATTACCCCAGAACAGTCTGCCTAAAACAGCCACTGTTTTTGTTAAATTGAATTGTGACTTTAACAACAATTGTTCTCAAAAACTTTAAAGATCAAGGCTGGGGATTTAGCTCGTGGCAGAGTGCCTGCCTCGCTAGCACAAAGTCCTGAGTTCTAGCCCCAGTACCAACCCCCACCCAAACAACTTTAAAATGCAAAAAGTAAAAGTTGCAAATCTCCAGAACAGATTTCTCACAATAGATACGAAGTGGCCTTATTGTTACAAGTCCCTCTTAGAAAAGTGAATAAAAGTAAGCAATTCATTGTTGCTGCTGCTGTTTTCTTTTGTCCCCTGACAAAACCACTTCCACAGTGATGAGCATCTCTGCTGAGCTCATTTTCCACTCTACCAAACACCCTCCTCGGAGCCATGATTTGTCTTGTATAAGTTCAACAGTTCTGTATAACAAATTATTCTTCATCTTAAAGATAAGAGAATTCATGAATGCAGATTTCATCATGGTTTAATTAACAGATTCTCTTCCCTTCTGTTTTTCCTGCCTAGTAGTTTTGTAGTTTTAAAAAATATTATCTTATGAAAAGCACTTTATTCTCACAGCAACAATCATATTTAACTTCTTGAAAAGGGTCTGTGTCCTCTTTCAAGCCACTGCACTGTGCTCATTCCCAGTGGCATTAAATCCTGAGCTGCTGACACTCTTCAAACGGTCTGTTTGTTGTCAGGCACAGGATAGTCCAATCTGCTATTCTCAGGATTGTGGATCCAATGGGAAACAGAGGGCAACAAGCAAAGAAATAACCAAATGCCATACCAGGAAGAAAAGAGACAAGAATCCTGAGGTCTGCAGTACAGTGAAGAGCATGTTGCTGAGCAGAAAGGCCATCCAAGCAGGGGCATTAAGGTGAGACTTGAAGAAGAAGAAGAGTAAAGCCAGACAAGGGGCAAACGGACTCGTGCTTGGGTGAAGCCCTGCTGGAGAAAAGAGGTTGGAAGATTTAAGGAACACAATGAAAGAAGGAAATGTTTTCCTTGCTCTCTGCAGCTCAGCAAGACAAACAGGAATATAAGAAGCAGTTGAAGAGCAAAGCAGGAATCGGATCATGTAGAGTCTGCAGGTTTGGATTTTAATCTTACAAAAATGAGAAGACGTCATAGAGTTGTAAGGAAGTACATGACACACTCTGATTGCACTGGAAAAAGATGTGTGGAAATAGGGTAAATGGAGCGAGTGCGGGCATGGAAAGACCAATGAAAAAGCCATTGTAAAAGTCCAAGAATGAGAAGAGGTGAGCCAGAAAGAAAAACCCAGTGGGAAGTGGAAAGACATGAGCATATCTTGGAGGTCAAATGCATAAAACATGCTGACAGACTGAAGCTATAGGGCTGGGAAGGAGCACAAGGAATAAGGGCTGACGTGCATGCTCCTGGACTGAAAGAGGAGTGCCCTGGTGTAGATCTAAAATGTCCCCCAAAAGCTCATGTGTTCAGAAGATAGGGCTTCAGATGATGACTGGATTATGATGGCTCATTTGCTGGCATTACTGGGAGATGATGAAAACAGGAGGCGGAGTCTAGCTGAACGAGTAGATCGTGGGGACGTTATTTCTGGGACTATAGCTGGTCTCCAGCCCCTTCCTCTCAGACTCTTCGTTTCATTTTGTTTCTGCTTCCTAGATGCCATGAAGTGAGCAGCTTCTTCTGTCATCCTTTCTGTCATGATGTTTCTGCCTTGCCACAGGTCTAAAAGCAATGGAGCCAGCCGACCATGGACTGAAATCTCTAAAACCATGAGCCAAAATAAGCTTTTTTCCTCCTGTAAGTTATTTATGTCAGGCATTTTGTCACGGGGGCAGAAGCTGACTGACACCACAAGGGTGCTAATGGAGTTAAAATGAAACAGAGATGATCAGGGAGGACTCCATTTAAAGGATGAAGTTTGGAGTCCTACCTAACTGGAACAACTAAAATCAAATCTAACGTGCCTGTAAAATATCTAACTGGAAATGACAGGCAGGCACTTGGTAGACAAAGATGGAATTCACTGGAGAGCTCTGAACAAGCAAAAAATGTGGAACTTCTCCTTTACAGGTGAGGAGGGCGTTCCCAAAGGAGGATGGCTTTTTACCAAAGTTGTTGCCAGAAAACAAGGAAGCATGGAGAACAAGAGTGACACATCAAAAACAAAAAGCCAGCTTCGAGTGGCTCTCACTGGCCAAAAATACTTGCCTCATAGAGAAAGAAAGCAGAAAACAGTCACTACCTTAAGTGTTCAAAGTTAACAACAACAACAATGGAATGAATCAAAGTCCCCTGCCACCTGGCAGGACACAAGGAGAACAAGACAATCTGTTGTGATACCTAATGAGAAGTAGATCATGAGGAAACAGGACAATTGTAAACTGAGAGATATCTGACAAAATAACTAACCTATAATCTACAAAAGTGTCAAGATTACAGATGAATTGCAGAAACATTTGTCTGGTATTTTTTTTTGTTTATTTTTTGTCTAGTTGATCTATTTGTGACAGTGGAGTAATTGAGGTAAACCCACTACTATTGTGTTAATGCTTGACTTTTCATGTCTGTTAGCATTTGTTTTATATAACTGGGTGCACTGGTGTTTGGTGTATACATATTTATGATTCTCACCTCTTCCTCTTGGATTGTTCCTCCCAAGGATGTAGTGCCCTTGTCTCTCTTAATCAGTGTTGGTTTGAAATCCACTTGATCTGCAAAGAGGATAGCTACTCCTGCTTTTTGGGGGGTTCCTGTCACATGGAGTATTGTTTTCCTTTAACTTTCAGTCTACGAGTTTCTTTTTTAATTAAGCGTGTTTCTTCTATGCAGCATATGGTTGGACCTTGCTTCTTGACCCATTCTGCCAGTCTTTTTCTTTTGATTGGTGAATTAAGACCATTAACATTGATGGTTACAGGGCCAGGGATTTAGATGAGTGATTCTGCCACCTGACTCACAAGCACAAGCACCAGAGTTCGATCCCCAGGACCAACAAACATTGATGGTTATAACTGATATGTACTGACTTATCCTTTTCATGACTTTTTCTTTTTGTTGGATTGTCCCTCTTTGAGTTTAATTTCTTGTTTTGGCTGATGGATTCATTCTGATGGGCTTCCTGGGGTTGTGATCCTCCTTGCCATTTCCTAGGATAGTGTTTAAAAATTTTTGGAGTGCTGGTTTGGTATTCATGAAGTTCCTCAGGTACTCTTTGTCATGAAAGTATCTTATTTCTCCATCAATTGTGTAAGATAGTTTTGCAGGGTACATCAGTCTGGGGTTGGAGGTTGTTTTCCTTTCAGGCTTGAAATACATCAGTCCATGCTCTTCTTGCCTTGAGGGTTTGTTTTGAGAAGTCTGCTGTGATTCTGATTGGCTTTCCTTTGTATATGATTTGCTTCTTTTCTTTAACTGCTTGTAGAATTTTGTCCTTCTGTTGGGTTTCTGGAATCTTAACTATTATAAGCCTATGTGGTTTGTTTTGTTGTTGTTGTTGCTTGTTTGTGTCAAGGCTAGTTGGAGTCCTACATGCCTCACTTACCTGTATGTCAAGTTCTTTTCCCCTATTTGGGAAGTTTTCTGCCATTAATTCTGTGAACGATTTTTCAATGTCATCTGCACTCTCTCATGTTTTTTCATTGACTCTGATCAGTCTTATGTTATTCTTCTTTGCATCATCTAGCAGCTGCCAGATTGGTTTCTCACAGTCCCTTACTATTTTTAAGAATTTTTTTCTTTTCCTGGTCACTCATTGCAATCCTATCTTCTATATCTGAAATTCTGTATTCTTCTATATCTCACATTGGCTCATTCTGCTGCAAAAACTTTCAATGGAATTTTTAATCTCCTGGAGATCTGTTTGCATGTTTTATGGATTCCATTTGTTTCCTATGTTGGGATTCCATCATGTTACTCAGCTCCTCTATTTTTTTTTTTTATCTGTGTCTGCTCTAGATTTATTAATCATGTCTTGGACTATGGGCATAATCTCTGCTGTTATCTGAGAAATTATTTCTGAATTCATTTTTTCCAGATCCTCTTTCATTGCCAGTTCATGGAGTCCAGGTGGTTGAGTATAAGATTGTTCCATCTTGTTTCCCTTTGGGGTTGCCTTAGGTGATCTGGAAAGTCTGATTAGGGAACTTGTTTATGCATCTTCTCATTTCAGCAGATGCAACCTGCTGTGTGCCTTTGTTGAAGCAACATTTTGCTCACCCAGTGGTCTTTAATTCTCAGTAAGCCACTTAGCAGCCTTTTCTTGCTGCTCACCAGTACACCAATTCCCAGATTCAGAATGATTGCCTTGTGGATCCCTGAGCTGACCTGTTGTCTAGGTGTGCAGATACCTGGATAATATCTAGGTGTGTCTCTCACTCGGGCCCCTATGTAGCTGTTGTTTGGGAGGGCCTCTGGCTGGGAGCTGTGCACCCCAGTTTCTGTCATCTGTGCAGGCTTCTGGCTAGGATCTCTATTCACTTATCAATTGTGGTGAGCCTCTGGCTGTTGCTTGTGCACCTGTATAGCTCTTTTCTGGGTGGACCTTTGGCTTGGACAGGTGTGCCCAAACCTCTGGGGCTGGTGCGGAGCCCTGGCTGGGAACCTGCAGCTGCACCCTTCTGTTCCACACAGCTGATCCCTGGGATATGTGTGTAATTACTGATGGTATGGTAGGCCTCACATCAACATTTGTCAACAAAGACGAATGTCATATACAAGGTTGAGTGAGCACGGACATTTAATAATATTCAAAAATAAACAAAACTATACCTCTCAGATGGTGAAATGTTAAGGAAAGGAAGGAAATCATCATCACAAAAATTACAACAGTGGAGGTGGGGAAAGAAGAGGTCACAGTAGGGAAGATTCTTGGGGAGGAGGGGTGCTTTCTGGATGCTCGTGAGGCTTTCTTCCTGGTCACTAGAGTGGTTCCATGTGCACTCAATTTTACTATTATTAATTACTATAATATTAATGTGGGGAAAGAAGAGGTCACAGTAGGGAAGATTCTTGGGGAGGAGGGGTGCTTTCTGGATGCTCGTGAGGCTTTCTTCCTGGTCACTAGAGTGGTTCCATGTGCACTCAATTTTACTATTATTAATTACTGTATAATATTAATATAATATAATATTACTATTAATAACTGTATAACTTGGGTACCTTCTGGAATCTATATTTTAAAATTCATAATATTATAAATTATCTGTAATATTTTAAAAATCATTAAAAATAACTGTTTACATTTCCTTTATGTGCCAGTGACTGCACTGTGCATACATACACAATTTATCCTATTGCAATTTCCCAAGCCTGAGGCTGGTACTATTACTATTTTCTCCATGTTATATATGTACAGATAGAAGCTTATCACCCAACACCACAGCACTAACCTATAGGGATATAGGTCTATTTATGCTGGATTTGGGGCTTGCATATTTAACTACTAAGCTCTCCTTTCAGGTATTGCTCTGATTGCTCTCTATTTTTCCAATCTACGTTATTAGAATCTGAGCTTCTTAAAAGAGTTCATTGTAGATTCTCACAGCATTTAGTAAAGTGCTATACAACTGAGGTCTGATAAGTATTTCTGACTACCTGAACAATGTGTCATTTCTAATAGAACCATAAATTCTGAAATGTGCAGAGATACCTGGAGGAACTGTGTGTAGCCATGGAAACTCAGAGTAGCTCTGAAAACCAGGTTCTTTGTATTTGACAAAGTTCTACAGAACAAATCTGATTATACTGTACTTCGAACAGGAATTATGGTTTATTTACTAGCTTTGGACTTATAGAATGTCTTTCTCCATTAAAAAATATCTAAATTTTGTTTTGCTAAAACATCATTCCACTTATTTTCTATTTTTAGGAGTTTTATTTGCAAGTAAACAAATGGAATATCCAAAAAGGAATATATTATTTTTTATTTTATATTTGAAAGGTTAACCAATATCAAACTATGAGATTTGAGTAGTTTAGAAATTTTATCTTCTTGAAAGACTAGAGCTTTGTATTGAGTTGCAGTACAACGCAGCAACAGGTCTTCTTCATCTACTATTTAATTCTAATCAGGTTTATGATGGCACAGAAAGCAGAACTGTGATCAATTAATAGGATTGGCAGGAGAACAGGGACCAGAGTTGGTAACACTGGTCCTTCAGAAGAGAGGGAAATATTGTCAAGGGTCTCTCTGTCTCATTATTGCACTGGAAAGAAAATACATGTTTAAAAGCATTTACTAAAATTTATGTAAAGAGCCAGAAATGTCACTCAGTAGTAAAGTGCTTGCCTAACATGCAGGAGGCCCTGGGTTCAAATCCTAGCACCACCAAAAGTAAAACAAAAAAACAAAATCTAAGGATAAATATTCTCACAATTGAAATTGAATACTAATTTAAAACCCTGATTAATTTGGCGAGCTAACAAAAAAGGAATAACAAGAAATCATAATAAACAGAAATATAAAAGGATACAAAGAATAATAAGTACAAAAAGTTGCTCAGCATCATCAGCGATCAGGAAATGGAAACAAAAGCACAGAGAGCTACCACTTCACACACACTGGAACGGGGCATTGACAAAAGCTGCAGTAAGAAAATGCTATTAGGCTGAGAAGCTAAGAACAGAAATTTATTTCCTTGCAGTTGTGGAGGCTGACAATGCGAGGTGTTGGCAGATTTGGTTTTCCCTGGGGCCTGTCTCCCTGGCTTGCAGGTGGCCAGCCATCTTCTTGCTGTGTCTTCACGTGGCCTTTTCCCTGTGCTTGTGAAGCCCTGGTGTCTCTTCTCTTTCTTATAGGGACACCAGTCACATTGGGTTAGGGCCCCTTATGACTTCATTTAACCTTAACTTCCACTAAGAGCCCATCTCTAAATACAGTTGAATATAACTTTAATGTCTGAATGTCGTTGAGCACATAAGTGCAAAACAGATAGCTTTATAACAAGATAGGCAATAACAGTCGGTGTGAAAGTGGAGAAATTATAGCTTTTATGTGTTGCTGATGGGACTATAAAACAGTATAACAACTTTGAAAGAGTCTATTTTTCAAAAGTCACTGAATGACTCAGCAATTACTCTCCTATGCATATACCCAAAAGCTAGGAAAACATATATTCACATATACAAAAAACTTGCACATGAATATTTACATTATAACATAGATGAGCCTTAATAACATTGTGCTAAGTGAAAGAAGCTGGCCATAGGCCAATGCCCCAGGCAACCCCAACTGGCTAGGAGTGGAGCCGCAAGGCACCCCTGCAGCACCACACCAGCGCTGACCCCCTCCTGCCTCTGGCTTTCTGGTTGTGCCAGTGCCTGCATCCACACCACAGAGGCACAGAGTGTCACAAAGGCCATTACCTTGAGCTCCAGGAGATACAGCATAAGTGAAAAACAGAAAGAGGGCCTCTCTAAGGCTCCTTGATGAAAATTGAAAATGGAAAAGTAAAGAATCTCTGCAATAAAGACACACCAGATCGCTGTGGTTGGTAAACTGGAGAGATCACCACCTCCCATCGGAACCTGGACTATCTTAAGGGGAAAGGCAGCTGGAACCTGCAATAGAACCCGGCAGAGTTCAACACGGCAGAGGTCAAGGAGCTCAATCTGGGCCTTGCAACAAGAAATCAACCTGAATCTCAGGGTTCTGCTGCTGACTTGCTGAGACTAACTGACATAGATCTGTACATTGCTGCCGATGCTGTCTGTTGTGACAGCAGAGCCATACTCTGAAGAAGACTTTTCATTTTTATATTTATTTTTAAAATTATTTTGTTTTTTCTCTTATTTTAAATTTTTTCTGCCCTTTTAAAATTCTTTTTTCTTTCTTTTTCTCTTTCTCATCTTTCTCTCTCTCACTCTCTTGCTCTCCCACATTGTTCTTCATCTCCCTTTTTGTTCCTGTTCCTGCCTTAATTTGGATTTCTTCTTTTTCTTTTCTTTTCATTTCTTTTCTATTTTTCCTTCTCTTGACTGTCATTAGTTTCAAAGGAAAATGAGTACACTTTCTAGCTTCCCTATTGTTGTTAGGCTGTTCTATTTTGTCTTTGTTCTTTCATTCTGACTTAGCCTGTTGTCAAGTTTCCTAGAGTATGAATGACCTTCCTGTGTCCTATGGCTTCACTTCTAACCTTCCCCTATTCTTCTACCTGTCTATCCCTCTCTCACCAACTCCTTATAAGTCCCTATCCTGAAGGGAAAGTTGCTATATTGAAGAGTTTATTCACTATAAATATATTTTAGGCTGGTCCTTGATTTTGATTTAATTCACACATTTAAAGGTGATAGATTAATAACTATCACAAATTGTCATTTTCTAAGCTGTGCTTCATGCTGTTGTGTTGCTAACTGTATCATCTGGGCTAATTGTATCAGTTGTCCTTCCTGGTATTATGAAATTGAGATTGCCTCACAGTCATTAGAGATTCGAAACCCAAAGACCAGCTATATCTGGAAGATCGAAGTATTACCCCAGAATTAAACCAAAGACAGTACCAACAACTAAAACAGAAATGAGAAGACATTTAAGCAAGACACAAACACAGACTTCCTGCTCACCAAAGGCAAATTCTGGGGGAAATGAAGTGGAAAACTCTGACAATCAGCCACCTGTACACACTAAACTGATACCACAGGAAGCAACAAAACATGAGAGAGGCTCTAGAAAAATTCAAAACAGAAATAATTTCCCAGATAACTACAGAGATGGTGAGCACAATGAAAGACATGATTAGAGACTCTAGAACAAAAATGGATTAAAAAAAAATAGACAAGTTTAGGACCATGATAGAAGCATGAATACCCAGCACAGGAAAGAAATGGAATCCATGAAAAGATTCAAACAGATATACAGGAGATTAAAAAAAAATCAATTGAAAGTATATACCTCAGACTTAGCCAATCTGAAGACAGAATACAGATATAGAAGACAGAATGGTGGTCAGTGACCATGAAAAGGAAGATCTCTTAAAAATAATAAGGGACCATGAGAAATCAATCCAACAGCTCCTAGATGACACAAAGAAGAATAAGACTGATAGGAGTTCATGAAAAGCAGGAGAAAGTACAAATGACATTAAAAAACTGTTCACAGAAGGAATGACAGAAAACTTCCCAAACAGAGCAAAAGAATTTGACATACAGATAAATGAGGCATATAAGACTCCAAACAGCCATGATAAAAATATAATATAATAGGCCAGGCGTGGTGGCTCACACCTGTAATCCCAGCACTTGGGAGGCTGAGGCAGGAGGATTGCTATGAGTTCAAGACCAGCCTGGACTACATAGTGTGCTCCAGGTCAGTCTCAACTACATAGTGAGACCCTGTCTCAAAAAAACAAAAAAACAAAAAACAAAACAAAACAACAACAACAACAACAAATATATATATATAAAATAACATATAATAATAATCAAGATTCCCGGAAATCCAACAGAAGAACAAAATACTACAAGCAGTTAGAGAAAAGAAACAAATCACATGCAAAGGAAAGCCCATCAGAATCATAGCAGACTTGTAGGCACAAACCCTCAAGTCAAGGAGAACCTGGAGTGAGGTATATTAAGCCCTAAAAGAAATTAACCTCCAACCTAGACTGATATATCCTGCAAAACTATTTTTCAAGATTGATGGGGAAATAAGATACTTCCATGACAAAGAACATCTGAGAAACTTCATGAATACTGAACCAGCACTCCAAATAATTCTAAACGATATCCTAGAAGAAGACAAGGTCACAACTCAATGAGGACCAGCAGAGCAAATCCATAAGGCAAGGAATGAAATTAAAGAGAGAGAGAGGGCAAAATTAAATACAGCCAACAAAAGGACAGTAACATGACAATGATAAGTCAATATATATCAGTTATACCATCAATGTTAATTGCCTCAATTTACCAATCAAAAGAAATAAGCTGGTAGAAAAGATTAGGAAGCAAAATCCAACAATATGCTGTATACAAGAAATGCACCTAGTTCAAAAAGAAACTCATAGACTGAAAGTAAAAGGATAGAAAACAGCTCTCCATGTGATAGGAACCTGAAAAAGCAGGGGTAGCTATCTTATTTGCAGAGAAAGTAAATTTCAAACCAAAATTAATTAAGAGAGACAAAGGCCACTACTACACCCTTCTAAAAGGAACAATACAAGAGGAAAAGATGACAATCGTAAGTATATATGCACCAAATACTAAGACCCCCCAACTATACAACAGCAATATTAAGGGACATGAAAATCCAACTGAGTAGTAAAACAATTATAGTGGGGGACCTCAGTACCCCATTGTCACAAATAGATTAGTATCTAGACAAAAATCAACAATGAAATACTAGAACTGAACCAAACTTGTGAATAAATGCACTTAATAGATGTCTACAGAGTGTTCCACCCCACAAAATCAGAATATACATTCTTTTCGGCTGCACACAGGGCATTTTCCAAAACAGACTGCATACTAGCTGACAGAACATGTTTAAATAAATGCAAAGGAACTGAAGTGATCCCATGTATATCATCAAACCATACTGAATTAAACTGGAGATCAACAGCATAAGAAACTTCAAGAACTTCACAAACAAATGAAAATTAACAACACCCTCCTGACAAACCAATGTATCACAGAGGAAATTAAAGAAGACATTAGACAGATTTTACAGTTAAATGATAATGCCAATACAACACACAGGAGTTTATGGGACACAATGGAAGCAGTTCTACAAGGGAAATTCACAGCAGTGAATGCCCACACTAGGAAAACAGAGTGAGCCAAATAAACAACCTGATGCTGAATCTCAAGCTCTTAGAAAAAGAAGAGCAAGACAAACCCAAAGCTCATACAAGAGAGGAAATTACAATGATCAGAGAAGAAATCAATGCAATGGAGACTAAGAGAATGACAGGAAAAAATTAATGAATCGAAGAGTTGGTTTTTTGAAAGAATAAATAAAAATTGATAAACCCTTAGCCAACCTTATCGAAAAAAGGAAAGAAAAGGCTCAAATCCATTCAATTAGGAATGAAAAAGTTGAAGTCACACAGATCCAGCAGAAATCCAGAGAATCATCAATATTTACTTCAAGAACCTGTACTCTAATAAAATGAAAAATAGAAAAAGTGGACAGATTTCTAGATACATATGAATTATCAAAGTTGAAAGAAGAAGATAAAAAAAAATCTAAACATCCCAATCACAATCAGTGAAACTGAAAATGTAATTAAAACTTTACCAACAAAGAAAAGCCCAGGTCCTAATGGTTTCACCGCTGAATTCTACAAAACATTTAGAGAACCACTGCCACTATTCTTTAAACTTTTCAATTAAATGGAAAGGGAAGCAATACTTCCAAATTCATTCCTGGAAGCAAGTGTTAATTTGATTCCAAAACCAGGGAAAGACCCAAACAATAAAGAAAACTACAGGCCAATCGCCCTAATGAACAGATGCAAAAATCCTCAATAAGATAGTGGCAAAGAGAATACAGAGGGTCACCAAGAAGGTCACATACCCTGACCAAGTCATATTTATTCCAAGGATGTAAGGATGATTCAACATATGTAAATTAATAAAAGTAATACACTATATTAACAGAGTCAAGGTAAAATACCATATGATCTTCTAAAAAGATGCAGAAAAAACATTCAACAAAATTCAACACCCATTCATGATAAAAAAAAAAAAACACCCTGCAGAAAATTGGAATAGACGGTCTTTATCTCAATCTCATAAAGGCTACCTATGAAAAACCAACGGCCAACATCATACTAAATGGTCAAAAACTGAAAACCTTCATGCTAAAAGCAGGAACAAGAAAAGAATGTCCACTATCACCATTCCTGTTCTATAGTTTTTGAAACATCCACAGTAATTAGACAAAAGAAAGAAATAAAAGTAATAAAGCTAGGAAAGAAGTTAAACTGTCATTATTTGCTGATGATATGATACTCTACATAGAAGACCCAAAAAAACTCTACCAAAAGACTTCTAGATTTAATTGACAGATTCAGTAGAGTAGTTGGATACAAGGTCAAGACTCAAAAATCAACAGCCTTCTTGTACACAAATAACAGACTTAATGAGAGAGAAATTAGGGAAACAATTCCTTTCACAATAGCATCCAAAAAACAGAAATACCTAGGAATCAATGTAACAAAGGAAGCAAAAGACCTCTACATTTAAAACTACAGCACTCAGAAAAAAGAGATTGAAGAAGATATAAAAAAATGGAAAGATACCCCTTGCTCCTGGGTAGGAAGAACCAACATATTGAAAATGGCCATACTTCCAAAATTGCTATATTGATTCAATGCAATTCCGATTGAAATCCCACAGTATATTTCACAGAACTAGAGAAAAAAAAATCCAAAAATTCATTTGGAACAGAAGAGACCTTAGGATAGCAAAAGCCTTTCAAGGCAGCAGAGCTATGACAAGGGGTATCATAAGCCCCAACTTGAAACTATACTACAAAGCCACTATGCTAAAAACAGCATGGTACTAGAAAAGAAACAGACACAAATATCAGTGGAATGAATAGATTAGAAGATGTAGAAACAACTCCAGATGTACTTAGCTACCTCATCTTTGACAAAGGAGCCAATCATCCTCAGTGAAGGAAAGACAGCCCCTTTAATAAATTGCTGGAAAAACTGGATTTCAACCTGCCAATGATTAAACTAGACCCCTATCTTTCACGATGTACTAAACTAAAATCAAAGTAGATTAAAGATCTAAATTTTAAAACAGGAACACTAAACTTGAAGGAAGACAAGTTAGGTAGAACTCTTGAAGACACTGGCATAGGAAAAGACTTAATGAACAAATCCTCAGCAGCACAGGAACTATTAAAAGAATCAACAACTGGGATCTCACTGTATTAAAAAGCTGCACTGCAAAATAAACCACAAATAGAGGTAAGAGACAACCTACAATGTGAGAAAAATTTTTACCAGCAGTTCCTCAGACAAAAGTCTACTATCCAGAATACATAAAGAACTCACTGGCTGGGAATTTAGCTCAGTGGTTCCACTGCCTGCCTTGCTAGCACAATGTCCCGACTTCAATCCCCAGTACAAAAAAAAAAAAAAAAAAAAAAGCATATAAAGAACTAAAAAAATTCACCCCCCCAATACAAAGACCCAATTAAAAAATGGGCATCCAAAATGAACTGGCATTTCTCAGACAAAGACATAGAAATAGCAAATAAACATATGAAAGAGCCAGGGTTTTAGCTCAGTGGTTCCACTGCCTGCTTCAGAAGCACAAGAACCCAAGTTCGATCCCTGGTACCAAAAAAAAAAAAACATATGAAAAACTGTTCAACATCACTGGTTGTTTGATTGAGAGATGCAGATGAAAACAATGCTGAGATTCCATCTCGCCCAAGAAAGAATGGCTCTATGAAGAAATCGACCAATAACAAATGCTGGCGGGGCTGTGAGGAAAGAGGAACACTGCTCCACTGCTGATGGGAATGTAGACTGGTGCAACCACTGTGGAAATCAATATGGAGATGCCTCAAACAACTATGATTGGAAGTCCCATTTGACCCCGCTATTCCCCTAAAGAATTAAAAGAATCATACCACAGTGATATATGTGCACCCATGTTTATAGTGGCACAGTTTGTAATAACTAAAACGTGGAAACAGCCCAATTGCTCATCAACTGGAGACTGGATAAAGATATGGGTTTTTTAAAAAAATAAAATTGTGTACTACTCAGCCATAAAGAATGAGAAACTAAAGATATTTATAGCTAAATGGATGCATATTAAGTCCAAACTCTTAAGTGAAATAAATAGGACATGCATGTGTAAATACCAAATAGTTTCTCTGGTGTGAAAAACTAAAAGTTTAAATAAGATTCAAACTGTATAACTGATAATATGAAATTGGAAAAAAAAAAAGAGGGCTAAAGGAGTAGGTGAAGTGGGAAGGGTAGGGGAAATGAAAGGCGGGAAAAGTAAACTATGAGAAAAGGAAAAATGGAAACAAAGTCTTTGTAAATAGGGAAGACTGGAAGGGGTCATGGGAGGTGGGCAGCGGTATGGGGAAAAAATAAGAACCAAGATACATCATGTAAAGATACAGGATCCCAATGATGAATGTAACCATATTGTATACCTACAAAGTACCAATAAACTTAATGGAAAAAAACAGAAGCCAGTCACAAAAGGTTTCATGTTATATGATTCACTCTGATATAAAACTTCCACAATACTCATAGAGACAGAAAGTAGATTAGTGGTTGCCAAGTGAGGGAGGTGGCAAGGAGTTTAGAAAAAATAACGGAAGCAATTGCTAGTGGATAATGGGTTTCTTCAGGGAGAGATTCAAAATACTCTAAAATTGATTTTGATGATAGTTGCAAAATTTTGTGAATATATTAAGGTAATTGAATTATACAGTTTGAAGGAATGAAATGGATGGTGTTTAAATTATACCTCAAAAAAAAAACTGGTACAAAACCCAATGCTTCATTGCAAAATGTATGTAAGTGGAATATATTCCCCTATTAAAGATCAGAACTCTTAGTGGATTAAAAAGCTCTTAGATTAATTAACAAAAAATACATTGCAAAGAAATTTTGAAAATGAAGGGTGGGGAAAATATATCAGACAAATACAAAGAGGAAAAACAAAGAGTGGTGACACTACAATTAGGTAAAATCTGAAGATGCTTATAACAATATTAATAATTGAACATATGTATATGTAATGAAGTATAAATTAAAGCCATAAGCAAAATCTAATGAATCACTAGATGTTAAAAAACATTCTTTTAAATAATTCTTGGGTCAACACTTAAGTCAATACTAAAATGTCAAATTATTTAGAAATTAACAACAAAAGGCCCATGATAATGAAATATATAGAATTCAGTCAAAGGTATATGCAGAGAAAAATACTAGCCTTAAAATATTCTTTACAATAACCTGTTAATGAACAAACTAGGCATTTAATTCTAGGAAACTAGAAAAACAAAGTAAACCAAAAGAAAAGCAGGAAAAAGTAATCAATAAAAATAAAACCAGAAATTAATGAATTAGAAAACAAAAGGAAATTAATAACTATAAGAGCTATTTGTTGGAAATTATCAAAATGTTCCAATGAATACTCATTTGAGGAGGTATCAATATATACTCTGTAATGAGAAAAAGCTTAGCGCCGAAAACATTTGAAGAACACTGTAGACTAAAACCTTCCACTTAAGAATTCACAGTAGGGGGTCCAGGATTTAGCTCAGTGGCACCGCAACTGCCTTGTAAGCACAAGGTCCTGAGTTTGATCTCTGCTACCAGAAAAAAAATAAAAAAAGAATTCACAGTGTACTTTAGCTTATTAAAGACCTGAAAAGTCTAAAAATATACACCTTTCAAATAATATGATCCAATCTAAAAATTTTGAATGTGAACACTTCCCCTTATCGTCATTCTTTGGAATCGCGTTCTGTGAAATGCCTACGTGAGAAATGCTGACATAGTTAAATCTTTGGTATATACAACCAAAAATAAATGTAGAGCACTTAGAATAAGAAATGAGATTTAACACGGATTTGGATGAGGTTAAAATAAGGGAACTGTCTGCAAGCTTTATACTTAAAATTTTGAAAATGTACACAAAATGGGTAGTTTTCCCGAAAAAAAAATGCAATAGTAAAATTTCTTCAGAAACAGAAAATTGAATAATCTCATAGCCAGAACAAATGCAAAAGTGTACAAATGAACTCCTAGTTGGACCTCCTGATCCAAGGACAAACTTCTTGGGACACAAGAGCTTCCTAAATCCCTGGCACCCAGCTACCCAAGTTCTCACCACTGTCATCGCTCTGCAGCACCTCTGCAACATTCCAACGTGGCCTCCAAGATCCAGTCTTGCTTCCCCTCCCATCCAAAGGATGAGATTCTTCTATTAAAGAAATCTGATCATGTTACTTCTCTGCTTAAATCTTCACTGGCTCCCTGATCAATCTGTAGAAGAAAACCCAAACTTCTGGACATGTTTCTCAAGGCCCTGCCAGTTCTGACCTCCAAAAAGCACTCCAATCTCATCACTCAACTCTTCTTCCTCACACTTGTGTCCCCACCAGGTGTTGAGCTTGTTTCCTTTGTTCAGAAGCATGAATCTCTCCTACATCTTCATGTCTTTCCAAAGGTTCTTCCTTCTCCCCACCTTGTCTGTGGATTGGACTTTTCTACTTAAATGACAGCTCAGAGATCATTTCCCCTGGAAAGCATTTCTGATTTCTCCGGCTCTGGGACAGAGGATTTTCTTATTTTGTATCATATCCCCTGTCCCATGCACTTCCCTTATAGCATTTCAAAACTTTGCTTTCATTTCCTGTTTTCTAACTTTCTCCTTCTACAAGCTCATAAGAAGAGATTTTATCATCTTATTTGCCACATAAGCCCTAGTACTTAGCATTCTAGACACATGAGAGAAATTTTAATATGTTTTTTAAAAGAATAAGTGAAGTATGACACTGACATCAAAGATGAAAAATTCAGCACCCACAATAAAACTGTAGGAAAATGTTATCTATAAATACAGATGTAAAATCAGAAGTAAAATATTAGTCAAACGCATCAGTCTGACAAAAGAACAACACACTGTGGTCAAAATGGGTTCACTCTAGGACAACAAGGATGACACAGCATTAGGAAGCCTAAGAAGAAAGTATGTACACAATCATTTTGCTATGCAATTCATCATGATAATTATTAGTAAAATTAATGTCTCACCCAACCTAAAACACATACTGTAAAAATTTTAAAAATATAAACCAAGAAAATATTTGATAAGTCCCAGGTTTTTCAAGAATATGAGAAAATGGATTTTTGGTGGGGAGGAGGATACCTGGGATTGAACTCAGGACCCTGTGCCTGCGAGGTAGGCAGCAGAACCACTGAGCTAAATCCCCAGTCCCCAGAGAATGGATATCTGTTCTTACAAAGTTGATGATATAAAATGGAATAAACTTCAGAAGGGCTTATGGCAATATTTCCCTGCAAAAAAAAAAAATTGAGATGAAGAACTGGAATCAACTTAGATGCCACCATTACAGAAGTGGTTAATTAAATTATGGTATAAACATGCAGCGGAACATTATCTGGTCATTAAATAACAGATAAATAAATAATAGATCCATATTTCTTGATATGGAATATAAATTATGTATTTCTTGATATGAAAGAACATCCACAGTGCATGAAACAGCAAAAAGGTAGAATACTGTTTACATACATATAAAAATGGAAAGACAAACAATAAAATGTTAATGTTAATAGTTATAATTTCTTAGAATAGGGAAACGAGTAATTTTTCTTTGCTTCTTTAAAAGTTCTTAGACTGGGCCGGGGATTCAGCTCAGTGGTTCCACCACCTGCTTTGCAAGTGCAAGGTCCTGAGTTGGATCCCTGGTACCAAAAAAAAAAAAAAAGTTCTTACATTCTGATTTTTTTCAGTGAACACCTATTATTCTCATAATCAAAGAAAAGTAATAAAGTAAACTCAAAACAAGAAAAACTGATGATCTCAAAAATAAAATTAAGTACGTAAACAAATATGGCTACTTCTAAGACACTTTTATTCCACATTCTGGAGTATCTCTTAAAAGTTTTAATGACTGGAAAATCACTAATTAAGTGGCAGATAAATACAAGAAAATTTTTCCATTATTTTATTTTAAGCCCTTATATCAAGTGGCCCCTCCCTAACTTTCAGTGTCCCACATATATAAACTTTTGGTCAAGTCAGTCTTTGTTTCTTTAGTAAGAAACACAAAAAATCTGTTTGCTGTTTTCTCTGGTATGCAGGGTTTAAGCAGTTTTAGCTTTGTTGTTTAATGCTTGGGTTTCACTCTTTAGAAAATGCCTCATAGTAGCAGTTACCAGAAGAAAACTGAAGAAAAACAAAGCTTCATCCATTCTCTGGTATTCTAATCCACAACTCCACCTCCTCTTCTGACACCACAACTTTTCATTTGTATTCATATTCTGGTGAACCTCCATTCATGCTTGGTTATACAACTTTTTGTTATCTACATGAACTCAGCAGTCTAGGAACAGACGTGGAGAAAGCAAGGAGTTGGGACGCATCCAGGGTTTAGTTTTTGCTGGGCCTGCATTATGGAAGGAAACCTCAAGATATTGTCAGAAGAACGGCTGTTAGAACAAATTATGTAAGAAAGTAACATCCAATAGCATAAGTTGGGTTTTGTTTTGTTTTGTTTTTTGTTTTATTTTTTTTCTCCCAGAATTAATAGTTCATTTATAGATTCCATTATTTAACACTACTTTATAGAGATGATGGGGGGGTGCTGGTATTTGGTTTGAGTCCTTGTAGGTTATAGCAAGTAGTTAAGAGCAGAGGTTCCAAGTTAGACTGCCTGGATTGTGTCTTGGCTCCAATTCTTGCTAACTGTGTTCTTAAGCAAAATATTTTTCTAAGCCTTCAGTTTCTTCTCTGGAAATTAAGCTAACAGTGATACCTTCCTCATAGGACTGTTATGAGGATTAAATGGCATGATCCATTTTAAGATTTTAGCACAATGCCTGGAACATAGTAAAGCTCAACAAACTGTCACTATTATTATTAAAGAAAAAAAGGGACTGGGACTCTGAGGTAGATAGGATAGAAGTAATAATGAAAGAGCTGATGGTTAAGGAGAAAATGGATGTACCAGAAACCTAGCCCCATGAAATGCTGATGAGGCTTTTCAGGACTGTTTTCCATTTGTCTTGCATTATCTGGGACTACAAATGCATATTTTTGGATAGGTATGCTAGGCACATGACTCCCTATATGAGAATATTTGTCATTTGAGTAGGAATAAGAAATGCAGAAATTCAATACTAGAGGGAGATTTCATCAATCACACTTATTAAGGAAAGACTTTTTTGTTGTTGTTGAGGCTGGCTATGGACATTTTTTTCCTATTTATAGAAATATAGGTATATTTATGCAAAAAAAGAGTAAGTCAAAAAAGCTTTCTTATGTAAGAATTCATGTAAGAATTTTCGTGTTCACCATACTGCCAGGGGTATAAATCCATCTCTACCATCATGGCAGACGTCAATCATTTCAGCACACTGAATTCTCCTCCTCATACCCTGTTCATGTTGGAAGCACTACTTCCGAGTCTGCCTGATGATTCTGGGGCCATAATGTAAATGAAAACTGAGGAGATCTTTCCTTAGTATTCCTTTCAGAACCATTATCTATTCAAAAACAGAAACCATTCTGAGCTCTAGTTATAAGGTTGAAGAAAGACCACTTTTCTTCTCTACATCCTTGCTTCTGGGAATGCAGCAAAGGAGAAAGCAAGGCTCTTTCCCCAGTAGCCACAAAAAGACAGGAAATAGAAAGAAGAAACAGAGAGAGGGAGGAAGGAAGGATGGAATGGAGGGAACTATTTCTAGATTCAGAAAAGAAGAGGGAAAAATAGTTTTCTGTTGCTCCTAAGCAAGCTTTGAGACATGACAATATTGTGACATCCAATGATTATTAAATACTGAAGCAACATCACAAGTCGAGTTCCAGAAGGAAAAGGGGTTTTATCACTTACAGATATTTGTGAGTAGATGGAAGCACCAGGGATGAAGATAATTTTAAGATGACTTTTCTAGCTTAATTTGGACCACTGAAAGACACCCAAAACAGCGTCATTAGCTTTCCTTCACACCATCAGCAGGCCTTTGTGGAGAAGTATCACACACACTGGCCTAATTATGAAAGGTCATCCTTATTATCAGTGGCTTTTAATAAGCAGAGATTTTTTCACTCTGCTGAGGAAAAAAAGATATCTTCAGGAAAAGATAGAAGACAGGAATCATCAATAATGTTTTCTTTGTGGATTAAAGTAGGCACAAGTTATGTTTGTTTTCTAGGTCAAAAGGCTTGAAATGCGAAGAGGCATTTCTTCTAGTCTTACATAGGGTCAAACTTCAGTAATCTCACATTTCAGACTCTTCTGATAGAAGAGGATAAACCCTGTTCACACACAGGGAGCTCAAGGGCAAGCACTCATGCAGAACAGTTCATCGATAAGGTCTAAATTCAGAATCAGAGAACTGAAGTGTTACTGATTACATATCATCATCCTTCACCATCCTGGCTGTCTCCTGAATCAGGGATTTAAACCCCTGGATCATAAGCTCAGAGGAAGTCACCAAGACCAGTGTAGTGTAACAGAAGTCACTGCCACTTTGACCCATGCCAGAACATCTAATTCCCTGAAAGGGAAATGCAAAGGGAAGGTTTGATGAGCCAAGGTAGTTTGAAGGCAAAATATTTCCAGTGAAAGTAATGGACCATAAGGATCTCAGCCACTTTATTACCCCCACCCTTAAATCCATAAGGTCAGAATATCGGAGATAATAAATAACATTCAGGGAAATAAAAGAAATGAGCCTCAGGATTGTCCCAGTTCAGAGACAGGAGGAAATTTACAGGCAGGAGTGTGAGAAAGAAGCCAGGTACAGCCTTCAGTCCCATAGTTGAGACGAAGCTGAGAGAAGAGACCAGGGTGGCTGGCAGGCACTTGGGGAAAGGGTAGTAAAGAGGGGAGTGCTACATCCACTGACTTCAGGCATTCCATCCTGTGGAAATACTTTCCCAAAACAAAGGTCAGCTAAACTCATCACAAGCAGTACCAAGTGACAAGAAATATGAAAAGAAGTTCTTTTCAATGAAGAAAAACGATGACAGGTGGAAATCCAATCTACACAAAATCATGAAACTAGTAAATATGTCAGTGAATATAAAATACTTTTTTTCTTAAACTGAAAGCATCTTTTAAAAAATTGTTTAAAGCGAAATCAACAACAAATTACAACATTTATAACCCCAAATCATGTAGAATCAAAATGTAAAATACAGTAAAAAATACTAATATCAACTTGATTGGAATGAGAAACAACTACAAAGCTAATTAAGCACATTTCTGGTGTGTCTGTGAAGATGTTTCCAGATAGCTGAATATGGGAAAGCAAACTAGTGGTGATGACCCGCCCTGACTGTAGGCAGCACTGTACAAGAGGGTGGGGCCCCACTGGGAGGAAAGAAGAACCCCACTGGTACAGCCCCCCACTTCCTCACTGCCTTAAGGCGAGCAACTTGCCTCTGCCGTACCCTTCTGCCATGATGTTTCTCCCTCACCACCAGTCTAAAGCACCTGGAGATGACTTACCATGGGCTGAAGTTTCTGAAACCATAGGCCAAAATAAACCCTTCCTCCTTTAAACTCTTTTATGTTAGGTATCTTGTCAAGATTGCAAAAAGCTGGTTAACACATAAGACAACATACAAAGGTCAACAGGGGAAATGGAAGTATTCTATTGTAGGGATTTTACAGTATATGTGAGGTAGTATCATATTATTTGGTACAGAGTATAAGTTAGGGATGTACCCTGTAAATTCTAGAGCTAATAAGCAAATAGTAGAGATAATTGGAAGTATGCAAAAATACCAATCCTTTCCCCGAAGATACTCAATCTTGCCAAAAGAATGTAGGAAAAAGAACAAAAAAAGGTATAAAATAAAACCTAATAAAAATATGGTATATTTAAACCCAATATTACCAGTAATCATTAATTCCAAATAAAAAATGAAATTGTCAGGTTATATAAAAAATAATTTCAAATGTATAGACAAATATGCATTAAAAGACAAAGAATAAAGATGTATCACACTGATATAATCAAAAGTTAGAATAGTTATATTAATATCAAAGTAGAATTCAGAGTAATACATTTTACTAGCAATAGAGAAAGTAACTTCATAGAGCCAGGGATTTAACTCAGTGGTTCCGGTCCCTGCCTTGCAAGCCCAAGGACCCAAGTTCGATCCTCAGCAACAAAACAAAACAAGAAAGTAACTTCATAATAATATTTATAGATATGTACTTACTAACAGAGCTTCAAAACACATGAAGCAAAATCTGACAAAACTGGAGAGAAACAGATAAACTGATAAGTAAGAGATTTCAATGCCTCTTTCATAATACAAAAAGTATTCGGAAGGTCAGTAAGAATACAAAGGCTTTAACATTAACAACAAACCAATTGATATTTGTAGGACACTCAATCCAATGATAAAAAATTCATGTTCTTTTCAAGTGGTTCCTAAAACAAGTATATATAAATTTAAAAGGACTGAATTCATGTAAAGTACCTTCTCTGCCCACAGTGAAATTAATAAGATATCAATAGGAAAAAGTATCTGGAAAACCTCCAAATATTCAGAAACTTAATATCTCCCAACAAATGTTAGAAAATGTTTTGGATAGAAAAAAGGAAAATATGACATATCAAAATAAAGCAATGCTTACAGAAAAATTTAATGGATTAAATGCCTTCTATATACTAGAAGTAGACCACTTCCACCTTAATAAAACTTGAAAAAGAAGATACTAAAATGTCATAAGCAGAAAAAGGAAATAATAAACAAAGAACAGAATTCAATGATATAGACAGAAAAATAATTTTTTAAATATACTGAATTTGAAAGCTACTCTTATAATTATTTTTATTTTATTTTATTTTGTGGTACTAGGTATTGAACTCAGAATCTTGCATTTACTAGGCAGGCACAGCACCAATCCCCAGCCCCCTAATTAATTTTATTGAAATCATTAAATTAATAAATCTCAGTTACTCAGACTATGAAAAATGAGAAAAGTCCTAAATTATTAATATCAGGAATGAGAGAAGAAATATCACTATGGATATTAATGTTAATAAGACAATAAGGAAATAAAATGGGAAAACTCCATAAAGAATAAGCTATAATAGCTTGTTCAGGAATTAGGAGATAATCATAATAGCCCAATATCTATTAAAGAAATTGAATTTGTAGTTAAAGACATTTGCACAAAAATAACTCCAGGCCCAGACAGCTTCACTTATAAATCCTACCCATTATTTAAGGAAGAAATAATACTAATTCTACATAATTGGCAGAAAATAAAAGATGAGGAACACACTCTAATTCATTGATGGGCCACCACTGACCTGAAACCAAACCAAAGGCATTAGAAACAAAGAAAATTTAAAAAAGTAAGTCCTTCATGAATTTGAACCCAAAATGACTCAAAGTGTTCTTAAATAAAATCAAATGATATATAAAATGATAATATAAAGATCAAATGAAGAGTATAAGGCTACTTTAAGATTTAAAAGTCAATTTATTTCACTACAAGTCAGAAAAAGAAAAATATAATCATTCTAATAAATAGAAATAAAGTACTTAACAAAATTCAACATTCATCTATGATAAAAGCCCGTGGTATACTAGGAATAGAAGGAATCATCCTCAACCTGGTAAAAAACATATATGAAAAATCTGCTAACATCATACCTAACAGTTTTCTCTGTGAACAAAGGAAGGATATCTGTGTACTCCCATCAGTTCTATTCAACACTATAAAGAAACTCTTAACAATAAAACAAGGAAAAAAAAATGGCAGAAAGTTTGAAAAAGCAGTAGCAAAATTATTTGTGGATGACAAGATTAGCAGAAAATCCTAAGGAATATATAAAAGAGCTTCAAGAATAAGTGAGCCTAGCAGAGGACTTAAACTATTTGCAAGACTTATTATGAAGCTATTCTAATTAGGACAGTGTGGCACTTGTGTAAATATAGCCAGATAAATGAATGAAATAGAATACAGAATCCAGTAATAGACCCGTACATATTTTCCTGTTATTTATTTATTTATTTATTTATTTTTGTACCAGGGATCGAACTCGTGTCCTTGGGCTTAAGAAGCAGGCAGTGGAACTACTGAGCCAAATCCCTGGCTGCCCGTTAATTTTTAACAATGGTGTGAGGACAACCAAAGGAAGGTACACATATAAGCAAAAAAACACCGCTCAATCCTTACACCACACACAAAAGTTAACAGGAAATGGATGTACATGCAATTTTTAATAGTCCCAAGATGGAAATATTTTAACAGTAGATGAATAAACAAAATGGTATAGTCATACAACAGAACACTACTCAGCAATTAAAAGGAATAAACTATTGATATACATGCAAAACCTGAATGAATCTTAAAATCATTATGTTCGATGAAAAAGTCAGACCACAAACAAGCATATACCATATGATTACATTTTACATAAAATTTTAGAAAATATAATGTAATTTATGGGGCAAGGAGTATATCACTTGTCTGTCAAAAGGAGGAATGGGTTTCAGAAAAGCATGAATTACTTTGGAAGTTAAAATATTCTTTACCTTAATTTGGGTGATGGTTTCCTCATTACTTCCCTTTGAAGTATGTACATCAATTTACCTCAATACAACTGCTTCAAAAATAAGTTACCTGAGCACTGAACTGTTCACTGTTCCTTCAACTTACCACTTCACAACCTATTCAACACCACCTTCTCAAAAGAGGACAGGTCTGTCGTCCTGATTTGGCATCCCTGAAATACTATTTAAAATAAGATGCTTAAGTTCTTCCACCAGATAATGTGTGTAGAGGTGAAGGGATATGGGAACAACAGAGTGGACACCGGGTCCACTCTAACTGGGGTATGGAGAGTACTGACAATGGACATCTGCCTTGTCCTTGTTCTTTTTCATACCACCTGAGCTAGACCCTTATCTGGAATTGCTTTGGAGCTTCTCAAGTCTGTCTTTCTTTGTCAAATAGTGAACTGCTCAAAAAAAAAAAAAAATACTTGAATTGCAGTATAACTTTCAGCAAAAAATATGTAATCAGCTTGTTTTTTTCTTAATGCAATGCATACCAGTCAAACAAAAAAAGCCAGTATGATTCTATTTTTTTCATGTGAATCTCAGGTACAGGCAGGTTCCACCCTCTCCAGGCAATCAGCCTTCCTTGACCACTCCAGAACCTGCTGATTTCCCATTTCCTCTGATCTATGCAGAAATCTTAGTTTGTGTCACATAACTTATCATTACAATTGTGCATTTTCTTACCGAGTATAGTGGGATCCCTGCTAGTCTTCTCATGTTTCTGGCTTTGGTTACAGTATGGGTACTGCTCTCTTAGGAAGTAAGGAGGATGAAGCTTTGGCTCTAATTGTATTTCATGCTTCTTCCCTTCCCTCAAGAGACACAAGCAGCCTGCTTAAGGAGGAGGTCAGTGTTCATGCATGTCTCGGCTGCCAGCGGGCCTTCCTCTCAGACAGTGCTGCTGCTCACAGGCAGGGGACATCTTCTAAAGGTCAGTGTGCCCTTCTCTGACCATTCTGCTTCCCACAGGACAGGCGCAGGAAACTGAGGAGCGGGGGGAGTACTGTGGGCTTCATTTTGGCTTTGTGTCAAGCTACACTCTTCAATCTAGCTTGGTCAGCGACACAGCTGTTAGTATATCTGGTCTCTGCCATCGGGAGGAGTGATAAGGGATATGATTCGTTAGCACCAGCAGCATCCACAATGCCTCTCTTCCCACTGGCTATCAAAACATCTGCCCTTCTCGCCGAACTTCTTATTCCTACAGTCTTAAAATGCCTGAGGTTTTCATTAATCATTTCTAGACTCTGCCTCAAAGTAGGTTTTATACCATCTCTATAGTACTTATTCTCCTTGGCATTCTAATAAATTGTCTATGTCTATTTCCACACAAATTATAAGCTACTTAAGGAGCTATGTCATATTCATCATCTTGGTTTAAACCAATGCAGCTGAATTTTTATATATATTTAATCTGGTTCACCTCTGTAATTGTTTACTATTTTATTTTATAGAAGTTATAAGTTTAATGAGACAGAAAGTCATTTCATGTTAACTATGATCTCTTCTTCTGGCACAGGGCTTAACAAAATAAAAGCCCAGCAAATATTTGTAGAATATTGATTATATTTTTCTTATACGTTTATATTCATGTTTGTTAAATATCTGTTGATTGGTGATTGATATAGGAGAATATGTGGAAGATGAATCTAAAAATCAATGCACTACTATCTTATTTCATTTCATAATAGCTAAAAGCAAAACATCAACCACAGCAAATACATACTTACTTTAAAGATATTAAAATGCTACAAATAGCAAGCACAAGGACCCAAGTTCAATCCTCGGTACCAAAAAAGAAAAAAGAAAAAAAAAGCTGCAAATTATCTATTACACATCCTTTGAAGTTTTCATAACTATGAATCACTAAATGATTTAATGTACTCAATCCAAAGAGCAAAATATAATTTACATCATCCCTAACTGCTCTTTCAAATGAAAATATATTTTTTCAAACTGTAGATATAAGGAAACCTTGGGAAGAGAATTCAGCCAAGCTAAAAGAGCTCTGAAGTAATGACTCAGCAAGAAGAAAGCAAAAGTGATAATCAGACCTCCGGAAGCTTCTGCTGAGTTGTTTGTGATGACAAAATAGGCGAGACAGAGCTCTCTGCTGTCCAGGGGCAATGACAACTGGTACCTCATGGCCTTCCTCATAGAGGTCAACTGAATTCTTCTAATTGTTCAGTAGCTCCATAGCATGTGTTTATTTTAGATATTCAAATTTAGTTTTGTTAGCTAAATGACTAGAAGAGGAAGAGGAGAAAAAGAAATCCCAGAAAATGCCTAATACCTCAAAGAAGAAACTTTTATTTTCATTGCTGGGGATCAAACTGAGGACCTTGCACTTTCCAGGCAGGCATAGCACTGCTACACTACATCCCAGGCCCAAAGAAGCAACTTCTAATTTGTCCAATCTTAGGTAGGGTCCGTAGGAAGAAAGTATACGCCCTCTAGAAGCTTAGAAGCTTCTCCTGTGCTTGGTTGGCATTAAAACTATTTCAGAACAAATGAAATGGAATATAATAAGGTATGAGATTTTGTGGTATAGTCAACCAGAAAACAGGTAAGAGCAATTTCTTCTGGATAAACTGAGTCTTGAAGACTCATACATATATATAGTGATCCGAATTTTACAAAATAGATTATATTTACTTTTAACATATGTCAATGCATTATGATATGTACACAGAAAAATCTAATGAACTATAAATTACAATAGTATTAACTTTAAAGCTATTAGTATTTTGGTGTCAGTATTATGGTTATCCAGGGGTATTTTCACTGACCTATTATGTTTCTGCATTTATAATGAGAATATATTATTTTTGTAATATAAAAATAAGTATTCTTAAAGAAGGTATTGTTCATTATAAGGAGTCCTCATACCTGTAAAGGTTTGGAACAATGTGTCCTAGATTTCTGATGTTCAGAATGTTCTGGGATGATTCAGAGGGCAGAATGTAGAAGGATCCATAATACAGTCCAAAACTAAACTCAGCAGACTGCATTTAAACCTTTATTGTTTCCAGCTTCACGTATATAATGTAGCTGGTAAGGGCAGTTAACTGTGGGCAAAACAAATAACATTTATGGCTCTGTGTGCATTCAGGGGCACTTTTAGATGACTACAAAGCAATAAAGATAACTTATTAATTGCCTGTGGTATGTCAAAGCAAATATTCTGCAGCACACTAGGTCAGCCCATTCAAACTCTACAACTTTGCAAAATGAGTGTCCAAGTATCTGGTTTGAAATGAGGAAACTGAGGCTGAAAGATGTCACATGGATCAGTCTACCAGACTTCAAAATCTACATTACAAAGTGTTGTGGCCCAACGAGGAGAGGAAATGTTTCATTCCATTAACAGACTTGAGGATTTAAATTAATGGTAGTGCATTGGTTTAAATTCATACTAAAGTACAGACACAATGATAAAATAGTGCATTTCATATATGTACCGTTTTATGAGTTACAAAGAATTGTTCGTCTACTGTTGTGCTTTGTCTTTATTACAAGCTTTTGGGGCAGTCAAACAGGCACTGCTATCTTCATTTTTTTAATATGAAATGAGTGTTTAGAACACACATCAACATTTTTCGATGTCAACTGTTTACTTGCTTACAAAACCTAGAAACATAACATAGAAATTCCTTTGTGAACTACAGCGGAAATATAAACAAAAGTCTACCACAGAAATAATCTTTGCTTCAACTGTCATACCCAAGGTAGTCTCACACCTGACAAGTGCATGTTGCATGTACAAGTATGGCTTAACTGACAGCACGTGTACTTATTTCCCTTTCCTTCTTGGCAGCCCATACCTGCCATCTCTTGTCTCCCTCTTTTGTCAGGAGCTTCTTATCTAACTACATTAGACAATGTGCAATCACTATTTTCTTCATCATCCGAATTAAGGAAATCTTCATTCCCTGTGTCAGTATTGGTCAATTTTTGCTCCAATTCACTGCCACAGAATCTTTGGCTGAAATAGTCAATGTCATCATTATCATCATCAGTCCACAAGTCACCTGATAACTCACTTTGGACCTCACCCCAAACTTGCAAATCTGGTTTTTCATGTGCCATTTACTGAACTGGGCTAGTTCTGTTATTACTCTGGAGCTTCTGTACACACTTTTGCCGTTCATCTGTTAAGTAATAACCCATTTTATACCTAAGAAAATGAACCTCAAGAAGTGACAAAGGGCTAATCTCAGATGTGTTCCTGAAAGCAGAAATAAAGGCAGGAAAGAGAGGGAAAGACTTGGAGGAGAAGGAAGAGCAACAACAGAGTGAGAAGCGCCCAGAAGGGAAAAGTCTACAAAAAAGGAGCTAACTGTGGGGCTGTGGATGTAGCTCAGTGGTGCCACACCTGCCTGGCAAGTGTAATGTCAGGGTCCTGAGATCGATTCCTGGTACCACTAAAAAAAAAGGAAAGAAAAGAAAAGAAAACCCTATGATTAGTTTTTTTAATATAGTATTCCAAATTTTATAAACAGTGTAATAACAAGAGGTTAAAAAATAGGAAAAATTTTTTAAAGGAACTAATCAAATTTATAAATTCAGCTATCAAATTTAGTTCACTCAGTTCAAAAAAACCCTACTACTGGTATATAACATGTACCAAGCATATGTGTCATCAGTGAGGCTACGGTTCTTTTAAATTATTTTTATTGAAACTTTGACATTTTTCCAAGCAAGCATGTTACTACTTTTATGATTAAATGATTTAAAATAATATATGACAAAGAACTAGGACTAGAGGTTCCATTTGACCCACCCATCCCTCTGCTGGGTATCTTTTCAAAAGAATTAAAAGAATCATACCACACTGATATATGCATACCTATGTTTGCATATATAGTGGCAGTTTGTAATAGCTAAAATTGGAAACAACCTAATCAGTTGGAGACTGGATAAAGAAGATGCGGTTTTTCTATAAAATGGAATACTGCTCAGCCATAAAGAATAGGAAAATGGATGCATACTGAGGCCATACTCAAGTGAAATAAGTAAGACACACGTATAAATACCGAATAGTTTCTCTGGTATGAAAAACTGAAAGTGTAAATAAGATCCAAATGGTATAACTGACAATGTGAAATAAGAAGAAAAGGGCTAAAAGCATAGGGGAGGTGGAAAGGGTAGGGGAGAGGAAATAGGAGAAAAGAAAAAATATGAGTAAAGGAAAAAATGGAAACAAAGTCTTTGTAATAGAGGGGGGCGTGAAGGGAGGCCGGAGGTATGAGGAAAAATGAGAACCAAGATCTGTCATTTAAAGGTACAAGATCTCAATAATGAATGTAACTGTACTATATACTTTAAAAGTACCAATAAACTCAATGAAAAATAAATAAATAATATATGATAAAATTACATAAAAGCTGTGATAATAAGACAATACTGCAAATTATAATACTATATAGGTCTTTTAAGATCAAGTGGATAGAAGTCTTATGATTTGTAAAGAACACTGTGGGAACAGGGGAGTCAGGTCATTTCAGCTAGTCAAGTAAATGAATATTTAGGGATCTGGGGACTGTGCCATAGACAAGAGATGCAACAGTGAATGACACAGTGGAATGGCTTAAGTTTCTTACAGGTGGTAAGTCTCAAAGAAAGAAGCACAGAAAAGACAGCTGTCACAGAAACATAGGGAGGGAAAGGTTCCAGGAGAAGTCTTCTTAAAGAGGAAAGGTGCCTCTGAGCAGAGTCTAGAAGAACATTTTAGCTATCATCCTTAAAAAATTACTCATGTGCATTCTGGCTTACCTGAATGTGGCAGGCAAGGGTGAAAGGGGCCAGGTGCCTGGTAGCCCAAATTGAATTATATGCTAACCCACTGGGGAGTTCGACCTTGTTTATATTCTTCAGAGATAGTTCCTGTGTAGAGAAGCGATTATTCAGAGGGGCTGGGGTCAGAGCAGAATCTAGTAGGGTTGGGTGGATGGCACAGTCGTTTTGACATGCAGTAATAATAGTTCACACCAGCAGTTCCGGAAGTGAGTTCAAAGGTGTGGGTGGACTGTAGCAAGATGTGCTTGAGATTGAGCTTCTATAAAAGGATAATAGAGCCTGAGGTCAGGTCTAAAGGAAACACAGAAAGTGGCTAGCAAAGGCATAGAGAAAAGGGAATAGACAAAATAGAAAGGCTTAGAGTTGGGGATTTGGCTCAGTGGTTCTGCCGCCTGCCTTGAAAGTACAAGGGTCCGAGTTCGATCCCTGGCACCAAAAAAAAGAAAGGCACACCTCAGGCAGAAGCTCCTTGGACACCTCCATAAAGTCAGTGCTAGCCACACGTGCCCTCTGCTTCTCCGGCACTGTGTGCACGATCCTATCTCTTTATGGCATTGTCTCTCTGTCCACGCTCTATGATAAGCTCTTTCAGGCAGTCTGCATTATTCATCCGTGTGTCCCCATTGCCTAGCACCATCCCTAGCCCAAAGTAAGTTCAAGAGCAGCTTTGCAAACTGGATCTCTGAGGTGACTTCAGTGTGGACCAAAGCCATCACCAGACATCAGCATCCACCTAGGGGCAGCAGCCCATGGCACTTTTTGTGGTACCGGGGATTGAACTCTGGTCCTTGCGCTTGCAAGGCAGGCCACCGAACCACTAAGCTAAATGCCCGGCCCTAAATGGCAATCTTATACCTGAATCTGTAAAGGACGTAGTGAAGAATAAATAGGAATAGTTCAAAAATCTCTATCTCAAAAATATTTTTATTATTGATCCAAACAATATCAGTCCTTATAGCCAAGTTTATTGTTTGTTGAACTCTGGTCCTTGCGCTTGCAAGGCAGGCCACCGAACCACTAAGCTAAATGCCCGGCCCTAAATGGCAATCTTATACCTGAATCTGTAAAGGACGTAGTGAAGAATAAATAGGAATAGTTCAAAAATCTCTATCTCAAAAATATTTTTATTATTGATCCAAACAATATCAGTCCTTATAGCCAAGTTTATTGTTTGTGTTAAATTATCTTCAGTGCTTTTCTGTCACAAAATATGGTCTTTGATTTTGATTTTGAAAAAATGTGCAGAGACTACTGTGGGCAAGAGGTTCAGATATTTTTTCAGGAACATTTTATAACTTATTTGAACCATTATTTAATCATGCATTTCATAAAAAATCGAAAGTGAAGCTTCTCTTAATTGTCTTTCCAGCTTGGTTATATGTCAAAATATCAGCAAATGATTCAATCACCCTTGTCAGGAAGCATTTACAATGATGGAGTGATGGATCTTCCCAGCAAAAAAATTAATAATGCCAGGCACCAGGCTGAAAAAATTCCCAAATCAGCAGAGAAAAAGGACTGCTTTGCATAGAGAGAGAACCAGGAACTCTTCATCCCTACACAAGCCCTGTGATCAATCCTCTTAGAGTCTCCCAGTCACGTTTTGCCTGTGACCTTATAGTCTAAGAGAAGCAGTAAATTCAAATCAGCCAGTATTTTATGGTTTCTCAATCCAGACAGTTTGGGTTAAAAGCATTCCCTGGCCCACTTACAATTTTAATGCCTGTATTTTTCCAGCAGTACTTAATTTTCAGCCCTCTCCACACCCAATACACACACATGTGCGTGCGCGCGCACACACACACACACACACACACACACACACATACACAAACCAGGAGACATAAATAAGACTTAGTGACAACTCCATCTTATTTTGTTCCAATTCTCAGCACCTGTCTGTACTTCAGTCTCTTCCACTGAAAGGAACACTCAAAATAGTAATATTTCCTTCTTCCATCCATTGTGAACCAAGGACAAAGAGACAGAAGCACCCCTTTATGCACACAAAGCCTACAGAGGGCTCCAGTCCGTGCTGCCTTGGAGCTGGCTTTCTGTCTTTCTGGAGCAAAGCCGAGATTTAATGAGGCTCTGCAGACTGAAGGTCACAATGGTACTCTGAGTAACAGGGTCTCTGCAGAGAAGCACACTAATCCCAAAGAGCTGCATATAGCTCAGCGGCAACAGAGATGTTGCTAACAGGAGGGACCAAGCAACCTGGAAGAGTGCTTCACAAAGCCAGTCATGCGCAGCCAGGCATCTACCTAGGAGGCCTTAAGGGACACAGGAGCTGCACTGTGGGGCAGATGTCTGTTCCCAGGGAGGAATGTTCTGTAATTGTTTTTCATCCAAAACACTGTCTCTGACTTCTGCCTCTGCCTCAAAAGATATCAGCCACTTTTCACATCAGATATTAAGGCAGAGGAAGAGAAAAAAAGGGAATTCTAGAAAAGTAAATTTGTTAACAAAGAATATTATTCTTTTTTATACCAGAAATGTCAGGTGTCTTCTCCTATGAATAGTTGTCATTTATGTATGAGTGAATTAATGCATTCGCACGTGCACACACACACACACACACACACACACACACGTACACTTTCCTCTCTTCATTCTACAACTTTTTTTTTTTTTTTGCAGTATTGGAAAGTATCAGGACCTTTGCACTGAGTTACATGTCTATCCTTTTTTGTTTGGTTGGTTTTATTTTTTTTCCAGTACCTGGAACTGAACTCAGGACCTTGCACTGGCCAGGCAGGTACAGCACTGCTAAGCTACATCCCTGGCCCTGGTTTTATTTTGTTTTAAGAAAGTGTCTCCCTGAGTTGCTAAGTGGTTCAAACTTGCAGTCTTCCTGCTTCAGCCATCCAGTGTGTGGAAATTACAGGTATGCACCACCACGCACACCTGGCAACCATTATTTTTCTCACTACATCCCAGAACTTATTGTGAGATATCAATAGGGGTAAACCGATTCTTCACGACGAGGATAAAAACCAAACAACTACAAAAAAAACCCAAAACAAATAAAACCATCTGAAGCTTTAGTCTTGGTTCTGCTCCTGTGTGATTGTAAGGAAGTCACCTGAGCTCTCACCAATCGCAAGGTTCTGTTATGCAAGACGTTTGTGTGTGACTATTTTCCTAGGGCTAGAATCCACTTTCATCAGACTTTCAAAAGGGCTGAAATTCAAAACTGTTTAAAGACTTACCAATTAAGACAATTTCTAGGAAGAAGTTATAAAGTGAGCGGTCTCCAATTCAACTGTTCTTTGGATAACAACAAAGCAGATAAAATTTTAGGTCAACGGGAAGAAGAAAATGGCCTAGCAATTTTTATCCTTCGAGAATGGAAAAACTAGACACTGCTCATTAGCCTTCACCACCTGAGGGGTCCATGAGAGATTAAGGGGCTGCTGAACAGAGCTGAAGACCTGGCCATCTTCCTTCCACTCCCAGCCAGAGACTCAGGAGCAGATCCAAATGGGAGCGGCAGTCAGCAATGAGTCCACGCAGTGCCCAGATCTTAGTATCTTAATAGTATTCCCCACTAAAAAGATGAGAATCCTTGAAAAAATGGCTAAGTTCTGGTCTGGGGCAGGGAAGAGGTGCAACACATAGAAAATAATTGCTTTAGGTTAAGTTCATATAAGGATGCAATAAAAATCCCTGGATGAAAGTGACTTTTACATGGGGACTAAGATATTCAAATAGTCTCAAGACATCATCCACCACATTCCATACTACCAAGTTTTCCATTCCCAAACCCAGACTTTTAGATTGAGTATAGCACTGATATTCTAATTAAATAATATCTTGATTAATGAACATTAACTTTATTGAACATCTTCGAACTTGTCTGTTTTCAAAGAATTAGAATGTATCACCCAAAACACATTCCATATCACTTGATAATTATTTAGGAGTCAGAAGCACCTTTGTATCTACCAGGCCCTTTGACAATCAGTATGAACATGAGAGATAAAGTATTCACTGCATAGAGAGGTCCCTGCATGGTGCAGTGGACTGTGAAGCTGGCCCTTGTCCCTGCTGCTACCTAGTAACCTATAGTCCCACTTAGAGATGTTACAATCCACAGTTGTTCTACTATCCTCTCCTAAGCTTTACACAGAATAAAAAGCTACTCTTCCTCAGCCAAAGGTAGGGAAAGACAATACAGAAAATTCTACAGGACAAATGACCATGTTTCTTCAACAAATGGTAAGAAGGAAAAAAGGGAAGAGAAATTGTTTATTAATTAAAAGAAAATTAAGAAACATATCAAATAAATGCAATAGAGTAAGACTTTTTGGGCCAGGGATATAGCTCAATGGCTCAGTGTACCTTGCAAGTGCAAGGTCCTGAGTTCAATATTAGATATTAAGGAATTATTGTTTGCTTTGTAAGTATGCTAATAAAATTGTGATTTGTCCTTTTTGGAATATATATATATGAATTTATAGATAGAATGGCATGATACCTGGAGTTTGCTTTAAAATATTCATGCAGTGGTGCCAATGGAGGGATGCAGATGAAACAAGGCTGGTCATGTGTTAATGACTGTCTAATGTGGTGTTTTGCAGTTCATCTGACCTCTCTCTTTTGTGTTGTTTGAAAATTTCCATCATTAAGAAACTTTTAAAGTAAGGAAGCCTTAATAGCTACAGACACAGACACAGTATAATTAGTTGGGATATGTGTGCATTCAGAGTCTAGATTTATATATTGTATTCTAGTAATTGTTGACTGAATGCATGGTAGGATCTGATGTCTCCAGGACTTACTTGGGAGATAAGCAAGGATCCTTTTAAGGACCATGGAGAGTGCCAGGGTTAATCCCTGGAGCCAGATGGAGCCACGGCAATCCCAGTTTTGCCACCTACTAGCAGAATGATATGGGGAAACATCCTGACCCCTCTATGTCTCCATCTGGCCTCCTATAAAATGAAAATAATTGTATTTATATGCTGTGGACTGAACTATGTCCGCTTTCCACAATAGTGTTTTGTTGAAACACTAACCTCAAGTGCGACTGCTATTTGGAAACAGGGTTATATAAGGTCATGAATGAGGAGCCTTGCTATGGAATAAGAAAGACTGACCCCCACATTCCCATTCCACACGTTGTGAGGACCCAGCAAGAAGGTAGCCCTCTGCAAGCCAAGAAGAGTGCCCTTACCAGGAACCCAGTTGGCCAGCACCTTCATCTCAGGTCTCCAGAACTATAAAAAAAAGATGTGGGCAGAAATAGAGTAGAATAGAGGTCACCAGAGACTAGAAAGGATGGGAAAAGGTGATAAAGAGAGGTTATATAACAGGTACCAAAATACGGTTGGATGGTGAAAGTAGTATCAATGTTCTATATAGCACAATTGGGTAACTATAGTCTATATCCATTGATTGCATATTTTTAAAATAATGAGAATAGAAGAATGTGAATGTTCCCAACACACAGATCATGTTTGAGGAAATAGAAATTATGGAAATCCTAGTTATCCGGGCTCAATCAGGACACAATGTACACACGTATGAAATTATTCTGTACCCCATAAATAATTATAATGTCAACTGACATAATAAATACTAAGTATGAAATAGATATCTGTTTTCTAAGCCTCACAATCTATAGTATTTTGTTAGAGCAGTTTAAACAGACTAAGACACTGCCTCGGCAGATCCACGTGCAGGAGTTGGAATGGGACTTCACACACAGTATGCACTCAACATGCATTAGCTATTATTATTAATGGTCATCAGTTAATCACAGAAAAGAAAATCTATGATTATACTCTGCTGCTACTGAAAATTAATATAAAACTGTCTTACTCTGATAGCCAACCAGTTTGAAAGCCAATACTTTAATGCTGTCCAGATTTCTTAAAATTTGATGGATGAAGCACTTGGCTATGACACATCTATGCTTATAACAATCTGAAGAAACATTATGTTCCTTCATATTAATTGACAAAAAACATACAAGATGCAGAATAGAAGAAATCATCCCAGCTGCCGATTACTGACTCAGTATATTTGGAAATGCATTTTGTTCTCAAGCAATATATCCCCGATATTCATCTGTGGATATAAGGTCACAGCACAAGCTAGGCTGGAAAATGCTAATGAAGTTAACCCCCCAGCTACTCCTTCTACTACTGAAATTCCAAAATATAATAAAGAATACAGCATAACAATGAAGGAAACCCTGCTGCCCTTTCTCTGCAATTGAGGATTTCGCAAAAACTGCTGATGGTATTGAGGACCAGGCATGAAAGCAGTAAGAGAATGTAGTGGTCAGTGTTGGAGGCACCGAGAGACAGTGAAACCACAGAACATGCATGGATCAACCCAAGGACAAAGCACAGTGCATATTCACCAATTTAGCTTGCCACAAGTGGAGACAGAAATGAAGGAGAAAAAAATTTTAAAATAGCAACTCAGAACTGCAGTTAAAAGTGTATCATGCGCAGGGCAGTGCGGTGCGAAAGTTCAGCTCCAGCCATAAGCAATTAGGGGATACAATGTCTGCTGAAAATTTAAAGACATAAATAACCGTAACTAAAACTCAGTCTGCTTTGTATTATCATCATGTGCTGCCAATTCAAGATCATTCCAGTGATACATATTCCTCACTCAAAAATCTTTGTTAAGTTCTAAAAAATGTCTACAGTCACTGTCAAGTTTAAACATTATACATGTAAGTATCAAAGGTGTACCTTTTTGTTTTGTATGGCTAGTAAATATCTAATTGTGCATACAGTTTGGAGACTGCCCATTGATACAGTGTAGACATAAGTTCAGCTCCACAGAAGGTGATCTGGCTTCTGTTTCCTGTTCATGTGACTCATCATGCCGCATGGCCTCACACATGAACAGCAGACTCACCATTTGAAGTTTGTATTTGAATTTTAAAAAGCAAAGTATTGTGACATGCAAATATAATGTTTTTTGTTTGGTAAATGCAAGTTTTATTTTATGGAAGTTATATTTTACTGAATATGAATACTATCCTTAAAACAATGTTTTTTATTTTTAAGGATGAAGAATGAAGAAAATAATTATTATTACTAGTATTAAATGATTATTAACAAAAAAAATTATGTTGTATAGAGGATCATGTTTAAAATTATCTATTTCCACTACCATTCTCTTCTGACATTAATCATTTAGTAACCTTAAAAAAGCCTAAGACCCTGATGATAAAAACTTTCATGCTGTAGCTATGAAAGGCAAGGGGTGACCAATTTCTCTGTTGCTTTATGATATCACATGCTTTAAACCACAGTTTTTATCTATAAATGTTTTATTTTTATTGGTATATGTTTGTAGTACATGATTATATTCCTCGATGATGTACACATCTTAATACTTTTTTTTGTCCCCTTTTCCTCACCTCTTTCCCCTTCCCTGCATCTCTTTGTTCCCTTCCCTTTTTGTAAAAGATCTATCTCCCTATTTCCTATTTTCTATATTTTGCTGTTTATTTATAATTTGGGTCTCTCATAAAAGAGAAACCATTTGATATTTAAGCTTGTGTATCTGACTCATTTTACTTAACATTATAGTCTCAAGGTACATCTATTTTCCTACCAATGACTCAACTTTATCCTTTATAACACAGCTGTACTCTGTTATGTATAACTATATTTTCTTATCCATTCATCTACTGATGATCATACAGGCCATTTCCAAGATTTACCTATTATAAATTGTGCTGCTCTAAACATTGGATGCATGTATCACTGTAATGATATATTTCCATTCTTTGAGGAGGATATTTAGAAGAGTAATATCTGGGTGGAATGGAATTTATATTTTTAGTTTTTTTGAGAATCTCTACACTGATTTCCATGTTTGTACTTGTTTACATTCTCACCAGCAATGTAGAAGTGTTCCTTCCCCCCGCACGGCCTCACCAGCATTTGTTATTATTTAATTTCTTCTGAATCCAGCATATTTTTAAAAGAGCAGACAAGTCAAGTCAAACAGATAGTTGTTTTCACAAAATAAAATTGAAATAAGACCCAAATCCCAAATTTCTGGCATTAATGCTAATGAATCATCATATATGAATATTTATGACCATGCTGCTGGTTACTACGGCACACTATATTATTTTCATATTAACTTTAAGATTCTTCAGGTAAGAAACAGTAAATTAGAGCTTTATAATTATAGTTGATAGGGCAATTAATTAGTATCAAGAGTTTTAAGCAGAGAAATGATATAGTCTAAGACTGAGTGATAACGCATGAACCGATGCTTCTGAGGAAGGTTTCTAAAATTATTTGATTGGATGCTTATTAAAAGAGTGCAATCTGGTAACCTCTCAGAAAATTAAACTATAATTTACTGCCACATTTGCATAGTTTTTGATTTCATAATTACGTGAATCATTCTGTTATCAGCAAACATTAATAAGCATTTGCTCTGTGCCTAGCACTGAGATTGTCATTATTGATTTGAAGACATGCAGGACCACAGTATCTGCTATTCAGTGGAATGATTATAAACAAATAATTATGAAATGTGACCAGTGAGATCACAGAGGTATATACAAAGTGCTAGAGGAGCCAAAAGGAGTTCAAAGTTCCATATCTCAGCTACTCTGAAATCAAGACAGAAGTCTGGTGTTATGGCAGAATTAAATACCAGTGAAAGATGATTTAGAATAGGCTTTTTTCTTCACATCTAAGCAGTATGATAATTGTGAAGTGGTTTCATCTTCATGGGGCTTACTTATGAGGTGTGACTGGAATTAAAAAGTATTGCAGTGAAAAATATTAGTCCCTCCCAAAGTATTCAGCCTCACTTCAACCACATTTATCCTATCATTCTTGTGACTTTCAGAAACAGTTCTGGAGTCACCTTTAAGAGTGCCTATTCAAGGTGTGAACAAAAATATGGTGAATGCTGCTGCCTAATGACATCCGATAGAAAGGCAGGCTCATAAAAACATTATGTTGGGTCCTCATCCACCTTATTCACTAGATCTTGCACAGTCAGACTTCTATCTCTTTTCCCAAAGTCAAAATGACCACAAAAGGAAACATTTTGAACTGATTTGGGACAAGAAGCCAGTTACAAGAGCAACCCTAAAAACACAAAAGGGGACTTTATAACTGACTCAGAAAGCAACAAAAATAATGAGGTGTGTTCAAAGCAAGGAGGAGTACTTTGAGGAGGCTTCATAGCAATGTGACTTTTACTGTAATAAATTTTTATTTTGGTTTTTTCAATTTTTAGTTATCACTACATGTTTTCAGTACAAAATGAATGTATTTCGTGTGGTGAGTTGGTACATGTATGCAGCACATCTCAGCTCTTTTTTTTCTTCCCCTTTCCTCCCCTGTCTCCCCCTTACCTCTATCTCTTGATCCCCTTCCCATTTGAAAAAGATCTATCTCCCTACTTCTTAATCTCTGTCTTTTATTTTGCTTTCTATATTTTCAGTTTCTCACACAAAAGAAATCATGTGGGTTTTTTGATCCCCCCATTAAGTTTACTGATACATTTAAAGCAAACAGTACATTTATCATTGGAATCTTTCCATGATTTGTCTTGGTTCTTGTTTTTCCTCATACCCCTGCCCTCCCTTCACCTGCTTCACCCTTCCCTATTTACAAAGACTTTGTTTCCATTTTTTCTTTTTTCACATTTTTTTCTTGTCCCTTGTTTCCTTTCCCCTCCCCATCCCACTTCCCCTTTAGTCATATTCTTCCTGTTTCACACTCTCAATTATACTATTTGGACCTTATTGCCATGTGGTTTTTAAGCTCACAGTGTCTGATTTATTTCACTTAACATTATGGTGTTAAGCAGCATCCATTTGCTTACAAATGATTCAAGTTTATCTTTCCTTATGGCAGAGTAGTACTCCCTTGTGTGTAAATGCCACATTTTCTTCTTTCATTCATCCACTGATGAGCATATAAGGCACTTTCAAGATTTTACTGTTATGGGTATACATGTATCGCTGCAATATGGTTTAACTCAAGTGTAGTAAAATTTCAAAAATTTAAACATGTTTGGATCATATCTCATAATTTCATCACAAAACCCTAAAACAAAACATTTTAAATGACCAGCTAGGAGATGAACAAACAGTAGATGGTAACAGAGTCACCAATGTGATGGCAGAAAAGGAAGAGAATGGACACTTGTGTTTGGAGAACAGCATAGAGAGCATTGCCACTAATAAGCTATAGAACAGAGGAAAGCAAAATTGATGAGAAACTTTAACTTTTAAATTTTATCTTCCAACACACTATGTGTGGATGCCTGTGAGACAATATGAAGGTGTCCAGTGGGAGCAAGAAATGCAGGACTGTAGTCATAAGGAGTGGGCTTGCTGATAAAAGTTTCAGAAGTCCCAGGTGCAAGAAGAGGGTTAAAATCATCAGACAGCATGAGATTTGTTAGGGAGAGTAAGTGTAAGTGGTAGAGAAATGCCTGAGAATGGAACTTTATTATATATGGTTCTGTATTACTCCCTAAAAGTGTACCTTTTCATAAAAAGGTATAACTTCCCAAACTACAGGTCCCCATCTATTATTGTTTTGTTGAGAGTAGTGGTTAAGATCATGGGCTCTGGAAACAGTCCCAGATCTGACACTCAAGAGCTGGATGAGCATGGATAAGCTGCATATCACTCTGGGCCTCAGTTTCTTTGTCTCTGTAATGAGGATAGCACAGTGACTCCCATTCTAGATTTTCCTTTTCTGGCTTTTGAACTTGAGAGTTTTTTTGTTTGCATGATTTTTTTTAAGAATTAGATGAGATGATGCATGTAAAGTGCTTAATACAGTATCTGTCAAAGAGAATACACATTTCATATTTGAGACTACGTTGGTGACAATGATAAATTCACAACAAAACTTTCCACAATTTTAGCCACAATAAATACTGGCTTTATTGTTTTATATGTTTTTAAAATCTATTTTCATCTCTCCATGGATGGCCCATTTAAAAAGTGTCTTGTTGATATGAGTAAAAAATACTTCAGTGTATAATAAAATAGATTGAGCATTTTCTCTGCTTGTGTACATCTTACTGTCACTGTATAAAAGAACTTGACTGAGAAACTATTGCATTGAGGAAAATGTGCTCATATTTTCCCTGTTGACATTAAGCAATAATCTGCTGCCTCTGACTCCTTTAAACGTTAAGCATTGAGAATACCCAGAAACAAAAGCAATGGACCCATAAGTTTCCTAATCATTCATGACAATAAAGGATGAACATATTTTGGCAAAATTAATGACATGTCCTCAGAGCTCCTGTAATTTATGGTTCTACCATCCCACTCATTAATTATATTATGGTTGGCAGCATAGAAATCTGTTCCTTCCCATAGGTTTGTAGGCCCATTGATATCAAACCCTGTCTTCAGGATTCAATCCAATACATAGCATAAGTAATTGCTAAACATTTCAAAATGAATGAATAAATGAATGAACTCAAGAGTATACAGGACAGGACATATCAACTGAACTGTGCCAATATGAAGTGGTCCAGATGATTTCTGAAGTCCCTTTTTGCTCAGGTGATCATTAGCCCATGGTTGACATATCTTAATGGCTTTGAATATATGCCCACTGCCATTTAATGATGAAAGTTTATTAGTTGCATAGAAATAAACCATAAAGGACCTGGGATTTAGCTCAGTGGCACTGCATCTGCTTTGCAAGTGCAAGGTCATGAGTTTGATCCCCAGTATCAAAAAAAAGACAGGGAGGGAGAGGGAGAGAAATGACAGAGAAAGGCTACATTTTAGTAATGTCCATATTTATAAAGCACTACTGCTTTATTAAAACAGTTCTCCCCACTTTATTTGTTAAAAATACACATAACTGCTTTAAGATACCAAAGAGCAGCGATGTGAACCACAGAAGCTGGCTCCAGGCAAGTCCAGCCAAGGCCCCGCTCTGACCCCCACCCCTTGGGCACACAGGCCCAAGCCAAGTGCTGGCCTGGAAAAGAGCTGTATCAGCCCATAACGAACAGCCAGAGGCTCACCCTGATATCATAGTATGTGGTGACCCTAGCCAGAAGCCTGCTCAGACACCAGATTTGGGGTGCACAGCCCCCAGCCAAAGGCCCTCCCAAACAACAGCTACAAAGGGCAGCAGGCTCTAGCCAGAGGCAGGTCTAGATACCATCCCAAGTGTGCACAGGGCCAAGCCAAGAGCCTGCCCAGACAACAGGTAAGCTCAGGTATCCACAAGGCAACCATTCTGAACCCAGGAATTGGTACACTGGTGAGGATCACAGAAATGGATGCTCCGTGGCTGACTGAGAATTGAACACCCCCAAGTGAGCAAAAAGTTGCCTCAATAAAGGCACAGCAGGCTGCATCTGCTGAAATGAGAAAACAGATAAATTAGTCTCCAAACCAGACTTTCCAGATTACCTAAGGCAACCCCAAAGGGAAATGAGAGAACAATCTGATACTCAACCACCTGGACTCCATGAAATTGCAATGAAAGAGGACCTGCAAAGAATGACATCAGAAATAATTTATCAGATAACAGCAGAGATTACACCCATAGTCCAAGACATGATTAATAAATCTAGAGCAGACACAGATTTTAAAAAAAAGAGGAGCTGAGTAACATGATGGAATCTCAACAAAGGAAACAAATGGAATCCATAAAACAGATGCAAACAGATCTCCAGAAGATTAAAAATTCCACTGAAAGTTTATGGAGCACAATGAGCCAATGCAAGGACATAATTTCAGATACAGAAGATAGGATTGCAATTCATGACCAAGAAAAGAAAAAATTCTTGAAAATAGTAAGGGACCATGAGAAATCAATCCAGCAGTTGCTAGATGGAAAGAAGAATTAGCATAGGACTGATTAGAGTCAATGAAGAAACAGCAGAGAATGCAGATGACATTAAAAATCTGTTCACAGAAGTAATGGCAGAAAGCTTCCCAAGTAGGGGAAAAGAACTTGACATATAGATGAATGAGGCATATAGGACTCCAACTAGCTGTGACAAAAAAAAAGTCTACACATAGGCTTATAATAGTTAAGATTACAGAAACTCAACAGAAGTGCAAAATTCTACAAGCAGTTAGAGAAAAGAAACAAATCACAAACAAAAGAAAGCCCATCAGAATCACAGCAGACTTCTCAACACAAACCCTCAAGGCAAGAAGAGTATGGAGTAGCCGGGCATGGTGGCATCGTCCAACCTGAAAACTCTATTATTCTAGGAGTACTGGGGATCAAACTCGGGTCTTTGCGCTTGCGAGGCAGGCGCTGGAACCACTAAGCTAAATCCCCAGCCCTATTGCACATATTTTTAAATTGCATAAATTTATTAATAACAAAGAGGTTGAAAGATGACAGGGCAGAGTTTTGACAAAGTCCTTACTAAGAGCTGAATTGCTCCATCAAACCTTGTGAATACTCAGGCTTTTAAAGAAATTTATTAAGCACAGATACTTCTTAATATTTTACATGATCACCACGGTGTAGCACAAAGTCGAATCAGAGGGACCTGGGACTGAAATCCTGTCCCACTACTGACCTTGTAAAATGAAGACAATGAAGTCCAAACTGACTATGAGAAGGGTCTGTTGGGCCATGTTCAGGCTCAAGATTAAATGTGCTCCACTTACTTTTCTTCCAAATATGTCTTTTCCTGTGTCACTATGAAGCCAGAACATCAGTGCTCCTCTTTGTGAGTCAAAGAGTAGGAGTCCTGCCTCCCAAGGAACTGAATTAAATGCAGCAATACACACACAGGAGAAAGAAGACATAGTCCCCTCTCACAACATGGGACAGGTAAGACTTATTATCACCTTCCATGCAACACAGAGACAAAATTAAGCTTGTAGTGAAAGCAACTATTCACAAGTACAGGAAGAGGAAAACAAGGAGTGGCAACACCTAACACTGACTGGCAAGGAGACAGATTCACTGATCTTTTTGATTCTGAAAATGGGTAACTATCTTCAGTAGTAATCTCGGGATTCTAAGGACTGTAGAACCCAGTCAGTAAACCGCAGAATGACAACCAGAGATAGCAGTGGGTATGCAAAGAGCATTGATGGTTCTAGCTGCATTCACAGCAAATGAATTATAAGGTGTGGGATCATTTTGTTTCTAGCAAGAAAGGAAGATCCTGTAATAGCATTCTCCTGGGTTCTCACTTGCTCATCCCTTACCATGACTGATGAGGGTTAGTTAACAACTGCATTGAGCTGGGGAGTTGATGGCCCAGGTTGAGTTCATGGTTATGCTTCGCTGTTGTAACCTCTTTAAATTTCATTTCCTCCACATAAATTAGGTGAGGTTGGACCATGAGATCTCCAAAGCATCGTCCAACCTGAAAACTCTATTATTCTAGGACTGCTTTGATTTTTAAATGAACTTTATTTTATATTATTAGCAACAATGACCTTACATTTCTATAATAGGTTTGCCTTTAGGAGCACATGGATGAGCACATTTTTCTAGTAAAACAAGGACAGCAATTATTATCCACAAAAGAGAAAGTGGAGACCTGGAAAGAAACCTAATTTGTCTAAAAGTCACCTTGATAGTCTGGGATTTAGATTTCGTCACTTTTTAAAAGAGGCAAATTAATAGGTACAGAGTAAAATAAAGATATTCTTTTTTTTTTTTTTTTTTTGTACTGGAGATTGAACTCGGGTCCTTGCACTTGCAAGGCAGGTGCTGGGACCACTGAGCTAAACCCCCAGCCCATAAAGATATTCTTAAAATTTTATGGCTCTAGAAAAACTTGTTTGGATTATAATATGGGCACAGCACCTTCTACACAGGTATGAACGACACCCAGTTCCTTGGGGGTAAGGGAAGAGGAGCCTCTGATCCTTTAAGTCTCAGTTCAAATGTCCCTTGCCTCAAAGACCTTTCTGAACCTCTGCTCATCCCACTCCCTACTTTCATGGAATTAGTATAAGTCAAATGCCACTGATCATCCAGCGCTTTATCTTTTAGAGCACATATAACTTTCTTCCTTTTATAAATATGTATACGTTTTACTTCATCTAAGTTCTTCACATATTATATAAATCGCTTGTAATAATAATTATTTGCAAAACCAATGATTCTCCAGAACAATGGCTTTCTAGGATTGTTTTCCTGTAAAGCACAAGTCAGACATGTTTATCTTTGTGAAGCAGTGTATATATACTACACATAAACATATAAATTAAACAACTGTCATACAAAACGCATGCCCTAGCCAGATAAGATACATTCTGATATACTCTAGTCCAGTGGTGGCGAACCTATGGCATGTGTGCTTCAGTAGGCTGATTGTTAACACTGGAAGTTCTAAAAGGTTTGCCATCACTGCTGTAGTCTTTTATATTTTACTGTATTCCATTCTTTGAATATAATAGCAATTAAATTTATGTTCATGCATAACTAATAAATCCTGAACTATATACAGTTTTAAGTAGTGCTCTAGAAGTTATTTTTAAAATTAAATACATATTTTCTGAAATTTGATAGTTGGTCCAAAAGCCATCCAGCTAAATTCTTATCTTCTCAGACTCCCTTGCAACTATGCACAGCCATGACCCATTTCTGATGAAAGAAATATAACCAGAAGCCACTGGGGTGTCTTCTAGAAAATATTTTTAAAAGTTGATTCTTCTGGCATTCTCTTTCAGACCTTATCTTCTTTCCCTTCTTTTTGCCCACAACAGGGAAATGATGCGGGAAGTATGATACTGACAGACTAACACAATAAATAGTTTTGGACTCAAGGATCCTCCATGAGAGCTAAATCTTTTTGGAAAGGGAAGAGTGTCTTTCTTTGAAATTTATTTTGGAGGACCTCAAATTCTTTTATTTATATAAGAGCTCCAGCAGTAAATGCACAGAAAAGAAGAATCCTTTTTGTGAAAATTTCATCATGTTAATTTTATCCCTAGGCATGCTGTTAGTTATTGAAGATAACAAAGACTAGAACCCAATTCCTACCTCTATGTGTTTATAGTCTGGTGGGAAAAGCAAAATTTAGGCTTGTCCAATAATGCGAGATAAACGCTATAATAGGGTGCTATCAGGCCTCAAAGATGAGGCAGAAGGAATTCAAATGCCTTTCAATGTGTCACAGGCAAAAAAAACTAGCAGAGTTTACTTATTATCTCAGGGTCTTTATTTCCCTTGGAAGGACATTTAAAAGATTATTTTAAATATAGAACAATGTAGAACAACTACCCATGGCCTCCAATGAAACCCTTCTTAAATCATTAAAACTGTTCCATGAAAAAGAACTTTTTTTTCAATTAAATCTCCAAATAGCTTTTTCCAAATTAGAAAAAACATTTACTGTTTGTCGTCTCACATTACATTTATTTTGCATTTGTCAGTTAAACTAGTGCCATTGTGGGTGTTAATTGACTTCTATTTTAACATTCTGAAAAGATTACCAACCAAAGACAAATGATGTTTGTGTTCACCAACTTATAAAACAATAAGTCAATTCTTTTAATAAAAGACAAATTTAAAATAACTCATACTAGAAATAAAATTTTTTATTAATGTAGTGATTAAGTTAATTGAATCAGACTATTCAAGTCTACTGAGCTCAGTACAGTGGTTTAGTATTACAACCTGGCTCTTAGATAGGTGTAGATTTTGGGGGCAGAGGATCTTAGATGCAACTCCTTTAAAAATGTTGAAATGGAAATTAACACACATACACACACACACACACACACACACACAAACAATAACCTGATACAAATAATCACCATGCCTGACCACCACCTAGCCAAAAGCCAAAATCTTTATTTCAAACAATATGATGTAAGTTTCTATTTTAGTCCATGAATGCCCATTATCACATACAAAAAAACAAAAGGATTTTTAGAAGACTTGATAAACAGGATAGTCAGAAAACTGTAATCCTGGGCCAGGGATTTAGCTCAATGGTGCCTCCACCTGCCTTACAAGCCCAGGGTCCTGAGTTCAATCCCTGGTACAAAAAAGAAAGACAGAAAAGAAAAATGTAATCCTCTATAAATCCTCCTGGAACTTTTTTAAAACCCTTCTGGAACCTTTTCTCTTTGGTTTTTTGAGACAGGTTCTCGCTGTGTAGCCCAGGCTGGTCTCGAACTCATAGCAATCCTCCTGCCTCAGGCTTCCATGTGCTGGGATTGTAGGTGTGTGCCACCATGCCCAGAACTTTTTTTCTGCTTTTAGGATTACCATGTAGGGACCACCAATAGTTAGTTCACTCATTAAATATTTTAAACATGTGAATAATCAGAGTTTGGGAATTAATTTTCAACAAATATATGTGTGTGCATGTATGTGTGTAACTTTAAGACCAAAGTTATACGGAAACATAGTTTAAAGAATCAAATAGGTACACATGTCTATACAACACCACTGGGCCCTCCCCATCCCATTTTTCTTATTGCCAATGGCAACCACATTCAAATCTTTTAGTTGTTTTCTTTTTGGTAATGAACTCTATATCTTCAAATGCAATACTGTATTGTTACTCTTGACTTTTTAATCATAGTTTATTATCCTTTGACGTCTCACTACAAAAGTTACTCAGACACCAGCCAGGGTCCATATCCACACTTGCCATCCTCTCACTAGTCAATGTTTATATTATTACTACATAAATGCTCTTTCCAGCTGAATCATGTGGTATATTAATAACTATTTTTCTTTTCTTGAACAACTCCTCTTTCTACCTCAATCCCACCCTGAGTGAATGTTTTTAGTGTGAATTTTTAAGAATGTATCTAAAATCAATCATCCACAAATTGCTTAAATTTTTTTCTGAATAAGTTAAACCAAGAATTCTGTCAATTTTATCATCTTGGGGACATATCCCTGAAGACCTTTGATTTATTCAAGTTTGAGATATTCTGTCTGCTAGACCTGCTACAAAGCCGTCACCTTGAAATTTTTCTTTCACCATCATCTGGGGGTTTTCTTTCCTCGATTTTTGTGTTAAATCTACTACAGCATTTCCTGGTTTCCATGTTCTTCACTTTCTTTTCTCATCCTTACTTTAATAATGTATATGTTCTAGTCACTTCCTGGGAAATAAATTCTTGATAGCTTGAATGACTGAAAATGCATTTAGTCCACCTTCATACTCTTCTTGCCTAAAGACAGAATTTTCAGTTGCAAATACTTCCCTCAGAATTTTAAAGGCCTTGTTCTATTTTCTTTGTTTAAATGAGTACGTTTGCTGTACATGAAGTTTACATTCACCTTAGAGAATGTGCACAACACAGCACATATTTTTCATTCCTCTTCCACTCCCCACCCACATCCTGCTCTCCAGCTCTAAAGGCTCTGTCCCCATTTTCATTATTGTTATTATTTTTAGTTCATGTTTAAATTTAATTCTTATATTCATTATGGGTATTTGAAGTGCCTAACACATCTTAAATCTTTGTACTTCCCCTTCTCATCCTCCCCTCCCCTCCATCCTCAGTCCCCTGGATCCCATGTTAAAAAGATCTATCTCCCTATTTCTTTCACTCTTTGGTTTGCTACTTATTTGTACTTTGCCTTAGTCAAATAAGAGATACTGTACAACATTTAAGCTTATGTGCCTGTTCCTTTCATTTATCTTTATATTTTCCAGGTGTATCCATTTTCCTACAGATCTCTTGAATTTGTTTTTGCTATTTTTTTCTTTCTTTTTTTTGGTACTGGGGATTGAACTCGGGACCATCCACTTGCAAGGCAGGCTATGGCATCACTAAGCTAAATCCCAAGCCCCAATGTGACTCAAATTTATCTTTCTTTATAGCCGAGTAGTATTCTACTTGTATATATATTTTCTTAATCCATTAACCAACTTATGGACATACAGGATGCTTCCAGAATTTAACTATTGTGAGTTGTGTTGCTATAAACATTGGCATGGATGTATCACTACAATATGATGTCTTTAGCTCTTTTTAGCTCTTTACCTATTCTGTGTCTGTGTTTCAATAATTGAGAAGTTTGATCTACTCTGATTCTTAACTTCGGGGATATGACCTATTTTGCCCCCTTATCTGAAAGCTTTAAGGATCTTCTCTTTATCCAACCATTTTGTGGTATCATAACAGGAAACTTCAATATGGGCCCCTTTGCAAACATCTATTATAATTTCTAAAAGGGAAACATGTGTCCTCTAGTTCTAAAAATTTTTTTGAATTACTTTTTTGATAACTTTCTCTTTCTTATTTTTCTCTCTTTTTGGATTTCCTGTGATTTGGATAGTGAATCTCATGGCCTTATCTTCTAATTTTACTTTTTCCATTTTTTTGGTCTTTTTCTGTATTTTATGAAAGTTTTCCTCAACTTTATTTTTCAAAGTCTTTATTTCATATCTTTTCATTTGCCAATGGTACTTTAATTTTTTTTTTGGTAGCGGGGATCAAACTTGGGACCTTGCACTTAAAGGCAAGAGGCAGCACCACTGAGCTAAATTCCTGGCCCTAGTATTTTAATTTTTTAATATTAGTTTTGAAACAATCTTGAATATAAATATTACAAAAGTTTAGAAAGTTTATATATTCCTTTCCCTCAGCTTTCCCTAATGTTAACAACCTATATAACGATAGTGCAATTACCAACATGAGGATATTAATGTTGGTACAATACTGTATAAGCTATGGACCTTCTTTGAATTTCATTAGTTTTTACACTAACGGCCCCTTTTTTCTCCAAGATCCAACCCAGGATCCCACATTGCATCTGGTTGTTATGGCTCCTTTATGCACTTTGATCTGTGACAGATTCTGCAGACTTTCCTTGTCTTTATGACCTTGACACTTTGGATGGGTACTAGCCATTTATTTGTATTTTATATTCTCTCAACTTGAATTTGTCTGATGCTTCCTCATGATTACACTTAAGTTCAGTATTTTTTTGCAAAAATACTAGAGAAGTAATACTGTGTCTCTCACAGTGAATCACATCACGGGTTTTAATATATTGTACTGTTTGTAATGTTGATCTGGATTGCTGTTTAAGGTGATGTCTACCATTTTTCTCAACTGTAAGGATTCCATTTGCAATTGAAAAAGCACAGCAGGCTGGTGGGCAGGTAGGCAACTCAGCAGCCCATTTTGACCATAGGTAAATGCTCTAGGTTAAACTAGTCACTCTTTTTCACGTAGCCCATCTAAAACAACACTCAGGAAAGGGCTCTTTTCTCTCTTAAAATGTCAAATAAGTATTGCGCCTGGCCAACAGGACTCTGGCCGTCCTCAGATATCACTTGGTCCTGGAATCAACCGGTACCATGATGAGTATGTGGTCTCTTTTGTTAAATAGGATGGAAAATTTGTAAGCAATGGCCTGGTGTTTGAATCCTAACTTGGATAAAAATTCAGGTACCTCTTTAGGGAAAAAGGAATTCACACACAAAGGTGCAACTCCACAACCTTCAACATTGTCTCTATCTATGGCCAGGGATTTAGCTCAGTGGTTCTGCCACCTGCCTCGCAAGCGCAAGGTCCCAAGTACAATCCCAGGTACCAAAAAAACAAAAACAAACAAACATTGTCTCCATCTGAATCAACATACCTGAATCCAGCAGCAATGACCATGTCAGCCAGCACAGTCACACGTGCTCAACTTCCCAAGGAGGAGGGAACACCTGGGTTTGATGATGTGACAAGAACTTTTATGTGGACACTTCATAAACAAAAAGAAGGACACCTCATTTCTACCCCAAGACTAGCCCTGTGTGGGTCAGTGCAATGGCCAGTGCTGCGGACACCGAAGAGGTCCAAAGCCTAAAGAAATGACAAGTTGGAATACTGAAAAGAAAGAAAGGAGAGGAATAGAGAGGTCAAAACAGGATGAGAGAAAATAAGAGAATAATAGTAGTTGAAACTAAGCATAAATGTGCCAGCCACTGTTCTAAGTATGTGATAAACACAATACCCCTTTAAGATAGGCAGTGTCATTGCCCCCAAAACACAAAAAGGACAAATGGAGACACAAGGAGGGCAGATAACCTGTTTAAGGGCAGACAGAAAGTGGCCCATTCAGGACATGAATCCAGGCAGGGTGACTTGGGCACCAACACTCTTTAAACATTATAGCCCCTGCCTCCAACAGATGTTCCTGCAAGTAGATAGCTCCATCAGTTCATTGTCTCCAGTGCCACAAGATGCAGAGTCTTTACATGAAAACCAAAAACTTGCCTTAAAAATGCCTTCAGCTTTTTAATAAATATTTTTCTGCTTTTCCACTGTGACGATCATCACAGTTCAATGGTGTTCGTTAAACAGTCTCATGTTCTTGTACAAACTAATGAGATCTGATTATTAAAAACTAAACTATTACAAAGGAACCAGGAAAAAAGAGAAAGAGAATAATTATTTCTCTCACAGAGTTCAGATAAGCTGGTGGGCTATTTGCATTAGGAATCACGCAACCTGCTCTGACTATAAAACAGTTCTCTGGTTGATGAGAACACATTCACATAGCTAACCCTGCAGACTGGAATAGGTCAATCTTGCCAGACTCGGAACTTTCCAGATAAACTATTCAGATCAACAGCAACAGACAGGCCAAGAAAAATAAAAATCTGCTTCAGTAAAGATGAGTGCTTTTAAACACCAGCAGTCTCCAGAATTTCATCTTTTAATTCTTTAAAGCAGGATCATCTCTGGGGAGTTGAACTTCATGTCTCTCTTACTGTGCTCTTTCAGTTGTTATGGTTGGAAGTTCCCAAGGGCCTTTCCAACTCATGAAGAAATCTAAAAGAGCAGAGGTATTATGCTTGAAGATGTGTGGCCTGGGAATAAATAAGATTATAAAGAGTTTTTAGAAGACAAGAAGCCTGAGACTGAAAGTACAGTGTGTCTCATCAAGGTCCCTGACTGGGATTCAACAGGACACTGCCCAGACCATGCCATGTGCTCCATTGCACCATTTCACCTGGGTCTCCTTCTACACGAGACCAAGATGTAGCAGTAACTTCAGGACACAGCCCATAGCTTTCCAGAAAGCAAGTCTTAACGGAGACAAGAGCACAAGGTTGGTGATAGAATCCCCTAGAAGTTAGAGGTCACATAAAGGATTATTTGAGGTATTTAGAAGAAAAGAATCATTTGTTTTACAACTTTGCCAAAAACCTGCAACCTAGCCCAGAGCTCAGAAAGAAGCAAGTAAACTTTGCAAGGACAGATTTAAGCAAAGAGTGAAAAGAAAGGAGTGAGGTTATATATGTAATAATGCCCATTAATATACATGATAGATATTATACACTGGGAACCATAATCCAGCAAATCTGTGGATTCAATGAGTTTTCATGGGAAACAAAGGTATTAAAATGCTACACTGAAACAGGAATAAGACAACAATAATAGAAATAACATAAATAATAGTGGCCAACGATTAACATGGAGCTTATTGTATAGGAGGAAGTGACAAACCTATAAATAAGACTATACAACTTCACACCGACATGATGTCTTTGAATTATACATAACATGTTATTTTATTAAAAATGAAAACAGATTTGAATCTGTGCTTTGCAGATTGAATAACTCAGCTTCACTGAGCCTGTTATTTTTTACTTAAAAACGCAAACAACTGGAGGCTCTTAATTACCATACAGAGTTGTGCGAACAGTCAATAATATGCTACAAGCAAATATCTTGCATTTTATAGCAAAAGAAACAGAATTATCAGAGGGTAGTTTTAATTAGTATCCGTGTTCCTATTCTGCATTCCAGCAACACCAGTCACTGTTTTTAGGGGAAGCAGAGTTCACAGAGCAGGAGTCAGCAGGGGCCCTCTGTCCCAGGGCAGAGGCCCACCGAAGCCCCACATTGCCCAGAAATGGATGCCACCCCTAAAAAGAAAACATGGCAGCTCCATAGGATCTATCTTGAAAACCTGTGTTTGCTATCTGTTGCTGGGTGAACAATCCAAAATAATGTTTTTCTTTTGATAGAAAATTAAGAATACTATAAAGCCGGGTGCAGTGCCTAGAACTCCAGCACCAAGAAGGCTAAAGGAGGAGGAGCATGGGTTCCAGGCCAGCCTGACCTACAGAGTGAGACCTGTCTCAAAAAAATAAATAATGAAGAATTGTGGCTCTTTGATGTTTTAAGAATCGTAGACATGCCTACAAAAATGTAAAGATGTCTCCTTTTTACTTCCATTCTAGGCAACACTGGGATTGCAAACAACACAGATTGGAGAGTCAAATAATAAAAGCAAGATGTCTGGCTAGGGATGTGGTTCAATACTGGAGCACTTGCCTAGCATGAGCATGTCCATGTCCCCAGAAAGACATGGACACAAACACATACACACATACACACACACACACACACACACACACACACACACACACACAAACACACACGACAAGGTGTCTACCTGGACACTGGACTATCCCAGGGCTTCCATTATTCTTTAAGGATCAATGTAACAAAATGACAGTCATAGACAGACTCTACATTAGTGTTATGCAAGTAAAAGTAACCATTTGAGGGGGAATCCCATCTGCCTGTCATTCCATTATACCCTTATTCTGAGTTCTTCAAATCAGAATCTTATAAGCAAAGACCTAGCTGACATCTATTCAGAGGCTTTCCTCTCTAAGTTAATAAAGCCTGCTTAAACTAGAAGTGGCCCCTCCTCCATGGTCCAAACGGCCTCCCATCTGCTGCTGATGCAGCCAGCTGGGGGGTTGGAGCCCTGAGGGAGAGTTCAGTGGCCCCATCTGGGGGCTGCCTCATTGGGCAGATATGATCAGTTCATCTCCTCCCTGTGTGTGATCCTCCTTCTTTTTTTCCCCTCCTCTCCCACTATCCCTCTGCCATGTCCTTTGAGCCATGCATATACATCTTTACACTACAGTCCATATGGCATGGTTCTTCTGAAGAACATGTGTGCAGGGCTACGCTGAGTCCAATTATACAGAGACTGTCACCTCCAGGGAACTAGGCAAGATAGTCTTTGTGAAGAGTCCGACCGTTTATTCATTCACTCACCCCACAAATATTCAGTGAGTTCCAGCCATAAGTTAGGCTACAGCTAGAAGCCAGGGATAGGAAAGTGAGCAGAAACACTCAGCCCCTACCTTCCTGGAACCTAATAAATAACTGAACTAGTGTGGAAGGGTAAAGGGAGGCCAGGGGAATGGGGAAAAAATAAGAACCAAGATATACCATGTAAAGGCACAAGATCCCAATGATGAATATAACTGTTTTGTATACTTAAAATGTACCAACAAAGAAAAAGTATAAATAACCGGACTATACTGAGTGTTGTGCAGGAAAGGCTTTTAGAGCAGAAGGCAAGGGTAAGGTCTACTTGGGGACACAGAAGCTTTCCTGAGGAAAGGACAGCTGCAGCTGCAACCCCAGAAATGTGGAGGATGGAGAGCTGCTAAGAAAAGGGGTTCAGCAAATATGGAGGCAAAAGCAAATCAGGTGGCTGGTGGAGAGGCAAGGAGGGACTCACAGGGTCTGGAGAGGCAGGGAGGGCAAATCCAGAAGACCAAGTTAGCAATTTCCACCTCCAGAGAGCAATGGGGTACCCTGAGGGTTTTAAACAAGGAGGTGAAGATAAGGGTCTTCAAAAAGTTCAAGTACAACAAAATCACACATGTATGGCCACTCATCCACACTCTGGTAAAACTCTTCTGGGAACTCCAGTCCCAGACTCCTGAATCACACCACAAAGATCCTTCCTTCAAATGCAGGAGTTGACTGCTGGGTATAAAAGGACAGAAGCCTGGGAACCTGGTTTCTGTCATGTTGGGGACTCTGAGCTACAATAGTCATCCCATTTCTTTAGCTCCTGGTTCCTTATCTGTAAAATGGGAGGTTGGACATCAGGACCATTCAGTCCATTTTACACTCTGAATAGAAGAGAAACAAAGGGACACACTTTAAAAACCCAAGAGGCCAATAAACATGAAAGAGATGTTGAATTCATTCATAATGAGAAATTGAAATGTATTAGATTGGCAAAAAAATAATTTCTGGCAAAGATATAGAATACCAGAAGTTCACACTATTAAGTAGGAGTGTAAATGGCCACAACCACTTTGTAGGACCATTTGGTAATTATCTGGAAAGCCTGAAAATGCGCACATCCTGTGACTTAGCACTTCCACCCACAGACACATCCCCCAAATACTCACACATATGCATCAGGAAAAATGTCTAAAAATATTCATGGCAGCATCAGTTCTGATAGGACAAAACCAGAAGAAGCCTGGATATCAACAAGAGAATAGAGAAATGTGTGGTCAGCCCTCTGTGTTCTCAGGTTGCGCATCTATGATGTACCCAACTATATAGACAGAAAAAATTACATCTGTACAGAACATGCACAGACCTTTCTTCTTGTCATAATTCTCCAAATGATACAGCATAACAACTGTGTACATAGCATTTACACTGCATTGTATATTGTAAGTAATCCAGGGATGATTTAAAACATACAGAGGATGTGTATAGGTTAAATGAAAATACTGTGCTATTTCTTATCTTCTATATAATGTTTAACATAAGAACAATATGCTGTACACTATTTAGTAACTGCTCACTTTTTAAATTTTAACCAATGAAAACATAAAGATTACACATGCTAAAGGTGTAATGTTTCCATACATGTATACATTGTGTAATCAGGATATACACAACTATTTCCTCAAATGTTTACCATTTCTTTATGGCAAAGACATCCAAAGTCCTTTTTTCTAGCTTTGGATATATGCAGTACACAATCACTATCTAAAGTCATCCCACTGAACAGTAGCACAAGCGAAGATCTTACTCCTACCAAACTGCAATGTAGTACCCGCTGATTGACCTCCTTTTAGTAAAAATACAAAGAAATACATGACTAAATGCCAAATACAAGACAGCAGTCACCTCTCAAGGCAGGGAGGAAATGTGGCCAAGGAAAGGGCTTGACAATCTAATATATCTTAATAGTATAAAGTGGTATGTACATAAGTAATTATATTTTTCTTTTTATATATGGAAAATATTCAGACAAAAAAGATTAAAGGAACTGAGGATACTGGTTGCTTCTCTAAATCAGTTTTGCCAAAACAATAAAATGTGATTATATATAGAAATAGCCTTGCAATTATGTATACAAATAGAAAAGGTGTTGGGCACTGCCTTTAAACGAGAGTAAGAGACCTGGCTTCTGAATGTGGATGTGAGACCCCAGATGGTCCCCATCTGTAAATAAGGAGACTGTAGTGGGTGAGGTCTGAGGTCCTTTCCAGATCAAAGCCTCAGGCTCTCCAACCCCGCCCCCTTCTCAGCTGTGGCTCTGGTGCTGGCAGCAGAGAGATCAACCCACAGTTTCCCCCACCCAGACCATGCTTAGTCCAAACTGTTGAAAACTTTTCATTCACTGACTTAACCTCTAAAATCTTGTTTTTTCATTCTCTCGCTCACAGTTGATACATGTACTTGTCTGCAACACCACACTAAGCAAGTATAACATACCGAGCGGCTTAAACAATGAAAAATTACTTTCTCACACTTCTGGTGGCCAGAAATCCAAGAACAAGGTGCAAGCTGTGTCGGTTGCTTCTGAGGCCTCTCTCCTGGCTTGAAGGAGGCCAACCTCTCTCTCTGCATCTTTACTACATGTGCACCTGTGTCCAAATTTCCGCTTTGTGTAAAGGTATCAGTCTTACTGGATTAGGACCCTCTCGATAACCCCACTTTACTTCCATAAAGATCTCATCTCCAGATAAAGTCACACACTGAGGCACCAGGTTTAGAAGTTCACTTATAAGAATTGTGGTGGGGACACAGTTCAGCCCATAAAAGGAAGCCTTTAATCCTTCCACCATTACACTTGTGGGAGAAGGTACCAAAATTACTAATTCAAATTTATTAACCACTCTGAAGTCTGTAACCATTTGCTTTTTGCCACTAAAATATGAAACTTTCTTAATTAACCTAGGGACAATTAGAATATTAGGCCATTTAAAACTTTAAAAAATCTATTGCCAAACTTAGCTCTACATGCTATTAAAGGTTCATTTCTTCTGATGTGGACATTAAATAATTAAATCTTTTAACAAAAATTCATTCATTTTCTAGAAATCATCTGGTCAGAAAATCACCACACAACTGGTTTCAAGGACCAAAATCTGGTGTCAAAAATGACATACATATGATTTCCCTGGCATATTACTTCAATAGTCTCTGTTAACTGAGAGACTGCGCAATTTCAGACTCAGTCCACAACACACCCGGCATTGTACAATGTCCAGTTGGCCAGTCTGCCCCACTTCCAGCATGCTGCTCAATTAATTTAGCTCAGGGAGTGACAAATTGAACTCTGTTGGCTGGCCCAGGGAAGTCTTGATGTCTGCTCGGCACACAGAGCCTTCTTTCTTAAGCCCATCAGTCACAGGAAAGAGAGCCAGGTCTCAGGGCAAAACCATCAAAGGACACTGGGACTCACAGAAACAGCCATTCGGAACAGTCAATATGCCAAAAGCCTCAAATGCCCCAGTGTAAGCAGCTGAAGGATACTGTTCTCTGAGCCACAGACAGGCCTATTTTTAACTTTGGGAAAATGTGGTTTGGGCCAGGTCATACCTCCAGGCAAAAGCAGGTGAGTACACCATCAAAGAATGTCCTAAAAGAACAAGTATTTGTAAGGTTCGACTTCATTTACAAAAATAAAGGAGTCAAAGGAAACAGAACCTCACATACTAATGTCAGGTCCTGGCCTTTAAAAATGTACTTGAGTAAGGTAGTCACCTGGAGAATTCCAAGTTCAGCCCACCCAAAGTTCTTCGTGTGACTTGGAAGTTACCTACAATGCTCTTACAAATGAGTTCCCAGTTCTCAAGACAGACTTTGATGAATCAGAGGCCCACAATTACCTATACCTCCAACTGAAATCTAAGCAGCCACCTCAGTGAATGGTCAGGGCATCTGTACAAATGCCATTTCTAATGTAACCAGCAGACAGGAGTTCAGCAGGGAGCTCATGCTGTTTACTTGATGAACAACAGACACTGTTGGCAGTCAGGTCTCCTGGGAATTGAGCTGGTGACCCCTGGGAACTACCTTGTTGATACCTTTAAATTCTAGCATGAACAAGGAGGGGGTAATTACATCCATTATTAAAAATGAAGCAAAAGGGCATTAAGTCTGTGGCAACCAAAATTATTCCTTACAGTAGGAATCAGAATAAACTTAAGTAATTAATTTGCTTTTTTAAGCTGATCATATTTTATAGAATCACCTAAGATTGTTAATACTTCTTATACTTTTATCAGTCACACATCTACATATGTGTTAACATTTAACTTATCCGTCATCATACATGAAAATAAAAACAAAATTTTTTTTCATATATGAAAATACAAAAAAAAATCAAGGCAGATATTATAACCCCTCTATAACAGAACTTACTGCTCTACTTTACCAGAAACCTCAGTCCTTCCTCTTTTTCACACTATGATTTAGGAGCCAACTCGGTTTCAAAGGTACCTATGCTAAGTATCCTATGTGTCCTACAGAAAAACATCCATCAAGTCTATGAGCTTAAAGCACCAGAAACTCAAACAGCAATGTCTCAGTTCGCTGGATCTGCCAAAGAGCTTTTGGAAAAATATTTTAAAGAATCAGCAAAAACAACCTTTTTTGGGAAACTGCACATTCACACAAAAATTTCTTTTCATTCTAGAAGCCTTTAGAGAAACCTAAGTGAAGTGTAACTTTGTAGGATATTAATAACTAAGGATATTAATAACTAATAACTAGGATATTAATAATTAAGATGGAGAGGAACAGGCCCAACCAAGAGACAATTCTTTAAAATAGCTGCCAACTAAAGACAAGATAGGGCCGGGGATTTAGCTCAGTGGTACTGCGCAAGGTCCCAAGTTCAATCCCCAGTACAAAAAAACAAAACAAAACAAAAAAACAAGACAAAATAAAAATGAAAATAACTTCTCTAAAATTATCAGAACAGTGATTCTTCCATCCTGTTCTCTAACACTTGCTTATTTCCTCCAAGTATCTCCATCAAATAATTCCTTGATCTCACTGGACCACAAGCCATGGGCTCAGCCCTTCTCAGCACCACTCATGATCTTCTCGTCCTCAAGTTCCCTCCTCACCAGTTTAGATGCACAGCCCATTATCACCACCACTTCCTTGCACACTTCTTCACCTTTGTAGCCCCTCTTCTCATTTCCCCCTACTCATCTGTCAAAGCACTAAACTCAGCTACACCCAGTGCTTTTGAACCAACATAGGGCAACACTTAACTAGACTGACAGGTCCTGTTTTCAACTCACGGTCACTAAGCTCAAGAAGCAGAGCCCTTGCAGTGGTTGCAGCAATCCCAACACAATAGAGCAACGGCCGTTCTTCCTCTCATTTGGATAATTCTTTCCTGCTTCATCCTCTGCTCTGCAAGCTCCACAGGGCCAGCACATCCTCACTCTCAGCTGATGAAACAGCACTACTCAAAAGAGAACGTCCACCAGCTCTTATCCCAGGATTTACCTCTGCTTTCCCTCTACTATGTCCTTGTCTAAGGCCCTACTCCCTCCTTCATGCACTGGACCCTACCCACTCTCATCCATGCAAGAACAAGGCTCCAGAAATTATCCACCTCCCTACAGCATTAATCTTCCTGCTGACATAGACATCTGCCAACATTTATGGGAGCACATACGCGTGCTGTCTTTCACATCTTTAAACATATGAATTCTCAACCCCCTGTTTCCCTTCTCAGCTTCTGTCCCACTTATCTGCTCCATATTACAACAAAGCTCAAAAAAATTGTTTCTACTTGCTTTCTTCAATGCAACTCTTTCTTTAAACCCTTAAACCTATCCAGTCAATCTGTCGCCGTAGTCACCGTTACCATTCATTGAGTGATCTTGTCACTGTCACAATGACCTTCCTACTGCCAAACCCTTCATCATCCCTGACCTCACAGCAGCACCTGAGACAGTGGATTGCTTTCTCTTTTCTTGAGACACTGTCATCTTTTGGCTCCAGGCATCATCGCTACCTCACTGGGGTTTCTAACTCAGTCTCTGCAGATCCTCCTCAAAGCCCAAGTTTCTGAACACGAACAACTCAGGTCCCTGCCTGGAAACTCTTCTTTCCTCAATTTACTCACTCTCTGGTTAACTTTACCCAGTCTTGTGGCTTTAAATGACAACTCTATGTTGATGCCTCCTAAATGTGTTCTCAGCCAGTCCCTTCCCTTCCTTGAACTCCAGTCTCAAATACGTTTCTATCTCCTCTACTGATATCTAATAGCCATTTCAACTTACTATACCCAGAACTGAACCTTTGATCTTCCCCTCCAAGTCTGCTCTACCATACTCTTCATCACAATAAAGGCTCTGATGGAAACCTTTGCATTATCCTTGACTCTCCTCTTTTCTCTCACTTCCTATATCCAATCCATCTTCAAATCCTGCTGGTTTTACCTTTGGAGAACCTAAAAATATATAAAAATATTTTAAATATGGCCACTTTTCATAACTCCATGACTAACCTGGTCATGTCTCAACTGGATGAGCAAGGTCCTCACAACCAGACTGCTGGTCCCCAGTGTCACTCTCAACACAGACAAAGAAGGCAGAGGGGCCTTTACCAGTCAGATGACATTACTCCTTTGCCAGAATCCCCCGGTGACTTTCTGGCTCTCTGAGGTCTTTGCAACACCCCATGAGCCCTGCATAATCGACTGGGTTACCTCCTTCATCTCTACCGTTCCTGCCTCAACTCACCCCGCTCTAGTCACACTGATCTAACTGCTCCTTGGTCTGACCAGACACACCCAAACTCAGAGCCTTTCCACATGCTGTGCTCTCACCCTGGCTCTCTCCTCCTATGGCCACATGCCACCACCTGCCTTCTTTGAGTCTTTGCTCAAAGGACTCCTTCTAAGTGAAGCCTCTCAAACAACTCTATTTGTAATGGTGATACCCCTGTTGCCTTTATACACTTGTTCTCTATTGCAGTCATGGATATTTGCATCACAATTCAGATAATACTAACAAACTACATATCCTTGATTTTTAAATTATTCCCCGACCCATGGACCATAAGTATAGGAGAGCAGGGATGCTTGTACATCTACCCTCACAGTCCAAAAGAGTTAATATATTACAGGCAAAAAACATTTGTAAAATGAATGAACTGCCATAGATTTAAATAATATACTACATCATGTTTTTACTTTTGATACCCTTTTGTCAATCTTTTCATTTTTTGTGCTTTCTAATGTCTTGAGAAATCTTTCTCTATCTGGATATGCCACTTTTCTGAAAAGAAACAAAAAGAACACATCATAAAAGAAGGAATGAAGCTGGGCATGGTGGCACACACCTGTACTCCCTGTACTTGGTAGGCTAAAGAATGAGGACTGCTTGAGGCCAGAGTTTAAGGCTAGCCTGGGCCACATATCAAGATTCTGTCTCCCAGAAAAGGGGGAAACTGATAAATCTGTTTACTTCATCTTGATTAAAGGTAACATGAAGCTTAAAAGACAAAAAAAACAGATGGAGAGGAGATCTAAAATACATAAATATGTCCTTGAAACTGGAAAAAATGACAAAACAGTTGAAAAATGGGCAACATTGACAACTTGGCTTTTCACGGAAAAAATAAACAGTTTAATAACTAAAATGATTGTTGGGTGTAGTGGCACATGCCTATAATCCCAGCACTAGGGAGAGGCTGAGGCAGGAGGATTGCCTTGGGTTCGATGATAGCTTGTGCTACAGAAGCCAGCCTCAACTGCACAGCCAGACTGTCACACACACACACCAACAACTAAACTAAAATGTTCTGGTTTTTGTCTTTTGACTTTATGTTACCTTTCATCAAGATGAAGTAAACAGATTATAATTATGATGGCTACCTATATGTCAAGGATTTTTAAATAAATAGAAAGGATGTAACCTGAAAACAGTAGTTAGGGCAAAAAGGATGTGAATGCACAGTTAAGGGAAAACAAGGGGATTCAAATACGTCTGAATTCATTCTTTTTTTTTTTTTTTTGTGGCTCTGAACACTTTTATCTTTGAAGGAAAAAAAAAGGAAGAGGAGGGAAGAAGGGAAGAAAAGAAAGGGAAAAACAAAATCAAGAACCACTCCCACAAGGGAAAACGCCCCATGTGGGCCCTGCCTGTTGTTCTCTCTGGCTTCAGAGACTTCTGCATCGGCCTCAGCTGCTCGCTGGCCAACCTCCTCTTCGTGGGGCTGCAGACACTGCTGAGCATCCACCCCAACTCTTCATTAAGCCTGTTCCCCAGTTGCCAGGTGCACCCCTGAACCTCAGCTGCAGGGAAAGGAAGAACCAGTGAAGCGCCAGAGTCCTGGGGTGAGCCAGGGCAGCCCGTCAGCAGACAGCACAGGGCAAGCCCCTCAGTTGCGTGTGTCCCATATCCGGCATGGAGACAGCACGTGCATTGTGCAAGAGGAGCTCAAGGGCCCAAGGGCTGCATGGTGTGGCGGGCAAGGCTGTCAGTGCACAGCCGGTTTCACACACTGCAGAGCCTCAGGTCAAAGACACGCCTTCTGAACTTCCCCCAGTCCCGCGCCAGAGGTGGGCGGTGAAGGAATGGAGATGGGATCAGCCTGTTGCTCCTGAGCAATCTGCAGTCCTCAGGCCCAAAGCCCGAGTCCCCATAGTTAGATGCTGTCATTCTTGATGACAGCTTCTAATCCGTGGTGCTGCAACTGAGCTCGTAGCAGCAGGTTCTTGTTTTTAAGATCTTCCACCTGCTGTCGAAGCACATCGTTGTCCAGCTGCAGCTGATCTAGCCCCTGGAGTTCCTCAGATAGCCGGTGGTTACTCTGCCACAGCTCCTGGATATAATCGCAGGCTTTGGAAAGAATTCCACCTTTACTCTGGCCAGACTTGGTGCTCTCCATTGAGCAGTCCAGGATGATCTTGGACAGTTGTACGATCCAGTTGTTGATCTTGTCTCGGCGGTGGCGCTCCACTTCATTATGCTGAGCCCTGCGTTTCTCATCCCGAGTGGTCCTTGGAGCTTCTGACTTCGGGGAATAAGGGTGGGTCCTGGGGGCAATCGAGTGCTGGCTCCCTCCCTGCAATACTTCTTGTGGTGACATCATCACAAAAAACTGACCGGTGCCGGGAGGAGTGGACTGTCCCAACAGTGCCTCCGAGCCGTGGGTAGTAACGACAGCCGCTGTCCTCCCCGAAGTGGTACCCCCTGCCCCATCTCCCACTGCGGTGCTGGGGAAGTATGTATAGTGTGTCTCAGCAGCTGTCCCCTCTGTGTCAACTGCACCCTCGCCGGTGAAAGCACCCTGAATCACAGCCTGGGTCACGGACTGAGTGGCAGGGTAACCACTGCTGGCTCCAGTGCCCCTCAGACACCTGGATCACCCTGTCCATCACCTGGCCCCCATTCTCAGTTCAGAAGACGTACTTGTCGGGGTCAGGAAAGGTGGCAGCTGACTGGATGCTGGCAATAGCCACACTGGTTGGGCTCCCCAGGATGTTCAGAAGACGTACTTGTCGGGGTCAGGAAAGGTGGCAGCTGACTGGATGCTGGCAATAGCCACACTGGTTGGGTCCTCCCCAGGAGCCACTGCACCTTCCTGAATCTGCACTGTCCCCTCTTCTGTTGCAGCTGTTTTCCGCTGCCCCTTCATCTCTCTGTGAGGGGGCACATCCGAGGAAATGGTCCTTCGTGGAGGTCTTTGTATCTCCTGACTCCCAGGCTTCAATGCTGTCAGGTCACAGCCGCTCAGGCCGCCGCTTTCCCCACACAGCGTTCTCCCTCTCCCAACCCGGTTATCTCCATAGACAACTCTGAATTCATTCTTAAATTACATTAAAAAGAAAGACTTCAAGCAAACATTGCAAAGCGTTAATACTTGTTAGGTGTAGATGGGAAATGCATTGTTTCTTCAAGCTTGATAATATTTTATATTTTTTAAAACCAGAACTGCCAAGATTTTTTTACATTTCTTTGCTTTTGTTGTCAGAATTGTACTTTGTAAGGTATGTGATAGATATTTCTGTACATGAAGTTATTTGACACACACATATATAAATATGAACACCCATAAATTCCTTCTCTGTATTTCTATACCTAGACAACTTCCAACTAAAAGACTGAAGTGGTCAAGGGCATGGACGCTGCAAACATCATCACAACTTGTTAGGGACGAATGCATCAGCTCCTTGACACAGCAAGGATTCAAAACAAACATTATTGGAAGAAAAGATATATGTAAACCAACCCACTTTCCATTGCATTTTAAAATGGCTTTAATTGAACAAAAATTTAAGCAACTCTACATCCTATCCCATTTAATTCTTGTGACTGTCCCAACAAGCAGCTGAATTCAGTCTTCCAATAACATCATTTTAAAGTTTTCTTTAAAGAAAAAAGAAGAAAAAAATTATCAAGACCACTAGCGTTCCAATGAGAGGCCCAGAAATCACCAGTCACTGAGTCATACTGACAGACCACCTGTGAAGGAAAGGCCTTTGTACTCCCACCGAAATAAAAGATATCAGCATTTTCCAATCACTATCTAAAATGGCCACGGGCTAGATGGCCTCTGGTTACCTAAACCTCCTGCAACATACATAAGGTTTTCTGGATGCTGATACTAACACCTTCAGTTTGTCATTTTTGTAGAACTGGAATATTGAAAGGTTCCAAAGATGAGGCACCACACAGGATGGAAAAACTCAATGGAATGTGGCCCCAACATCCCATCCAGGCCTCCAAGGGAAGGACACACATGCACTCACCAAGAAGAAAGAAGCTGCACTCCAGGGGAGGAGAGAGAGACCAGGGAAACAGCAGCCCAGCCCCAACACCCTGTAATTTGACAGGGCCAATTTAGCCGTCATCTCAATACTTCACTTGTAAAATGGAAATAATTATTTTATTATCTAACAAAGACCTTAGAAACCTCAAGTGAAAGAACAAAACAAAAACATAAATCAATACAATGCCATGAACCTCACAGCAATTTCTCAGTACAGTTCCTTTTTGGGTTCGAAGCACATTCTCAAGGACCCACCAGAAGCACAACTGATTTATGCCACCTCAGGAAGCAGGAAAGGAACTCGCAATTGTTCATTACAGGCTAGTGGGATTTCCCAGAGTCTAGCATACAGCAAGGCATGTTACCAAATCTGATTTCATCCTCTAAACATCTTACAAGGTACTTATGAGCCCCATGTGATGCGTGAGGAAGAATTAAGGAGAACCACATAAACTGCCCAAAGTAAAACATAGAAACTAGAACATGGCTCCAATGGGCAGGGGTCTCAACACTTAGGACGCACACCAGTCTGTTTCCAAAGTACCTACTAATTCATCTATATCGGTGCTGTCCAACAGAATTATAATACAAGCCACTGGCATCATTTTAAAATTCTAGTCACTATATTAAAGTAAAAAGAACCCAATGAAACTTACTGTAATAATATATTTTATGAAACCAATGTAGCCAAATGTTATCATTTCATCATATAATCAATATTTAAAATATTGGAGCTAGACATGGTGGCATATGTCTGTAATCCCAGCTATTCTCAAGGCTGAGGCAGGAGGATCACAAGTTCAAGGTCAGCCTGGGCAACTTTGTGAGACCCTGTTTCAAAAGAAAAAGGGCTAGGGATGTAACTCGGTGACGTAGCACCCCTAGTTACTATTCCCACTACTGCCAAATATATATATTTTTATAATTCTTTTCATGTACTAAGTTTTTGAAATTTGATATATTACACTTTTAAGTTGCCCAAGCTGGGCTCAAACTTGAACTTGCAACTGTTCCACTTTAGCCTCCCCAAACCCTAAGATTACAGGGGTGCACCATCACATCTGGCTAAACATTTCACTTTAGCCACGTTGGTGTTCAAAGGTCATTTATGGCCTGAACAGTGCAGATCTAGACAATGCTGACTCTCATAAGCAGAAAAGGTCATTCCTAGTGGCCACGGGCCAACAGGTGTTCTCCACCTCAGAGCAGACAGTAACGAGAGGCAAGTTCCTAGCTACACTGTGCAAGTTCCTAGCTACACTGTGCTTGGGCCAGACTCACGTCAGCTGAAGTGTTCCCTCCTTGGCAACGCCTTCGCTGACTCCAGCCACCCTACTCTACAGCCTCCTCTTATTTTTCCCTATAGCACTTTTCCCTAACTAAAGCATTTTGTTCACTTGTTTGTGCAATGATGCACTGCCCATCTCATGGCACTAAAATTGAAGCTCCGGGACAGCAGAGACTTTGCTCTTTGTTACTGCTCTCTGTACAGAGTTTAACATTAATGAACTGCTATAGCCAGAAAGGCAAAATGATTCCTGTCCCTAGCTAGGAACTGTGTTTACCACAGAACAGTGTTATTTGGGAACTAGTTTCCGGACTAATCCACCAAGAACTACTTAAGCACAATGTTACCAAAGCCTAGAGGGAAACAACGGAGGATATGACAGGGTCAGCCGAGGCTCCTCATGGGCCCAGAGTATGGTCGTCGCTTGACCTTTCCTGGCACTTCTGTAACCGCTCATGCAGCGAGCGGGCCTTCAGAAGGAATGAATGAGCGCATCCAAAGCCGAAATGGAAATCAACTCCAGCTGTGCCATGGGTTAAATGACCACTGATGGGCTCTCCTGGGAATCTAACCAACAGTTACAACACTGTGTAACTGATTCCTCAATTTGGGTGAGGCCTCCATGTTATTTATGTCTGTACGAGAAAAAAATTACTCTGGTGCAAAGCATCAGAATTCAAATCAAACTAGCTTCAACACAACGGGAAATTTATTGTAAAGGTTCTGGATTCTCTGGTTGGATCTCAGAAAGAACAGAAACCCAAATACTGGCAGCACTTTCTCTTCATCTCCAGTATCCGCACCTCTAAGTGTCAGAATTTTTTCTTCTGTACCCTTGTGCTGGCTTCCTCTCCAGCTCCAGGCTTATTGTAAGAGCTATGGGCCTCAAGGCACTCACACTCCTGAGACATCTAGAAACACGTGGGCGTTCCTGCTTCTTGAATGAGAAGCCCCGAAGGGCCTAAAGTGAATGAAAGCCTGGTCTACAAGTGGCACTACTGGCAGGTGGGACGTGGCAGGAGGTCTTCAGGTCAATAGGACAACGGAAATTCTCATGCAACCCCTTGAGTTCCTGAGGAGCACTGTTACAAAAGGAGCAAGCCCAGCTCTACACATTCTCTCTGCTCTGGGGTCAAGATCTTGCTCCTGCACACACTCCCACTCATTGTTATCCTGGCCAGGAGGTGCTGCAGCCCAGGGGCTGCCGTACTTTGCAATCTGGACTTGATTTCCAAGACCTTGATCAAAATAAACCTCTTCTGAAGTAGACTGCCTCAGGTGTTGCGTTGCAGTGATGCAAAACTGACTGGCACCCTTCTGTTCCATTCAGAAGTCCCTGGAGATGAACAGTTATCGGTCCTGCTTGGCAAGTACGCATGCTTACACAGAGACTAGCTGCCCTAACGATTTGTGTGGAGCAGTGGGCGTAAGAAGCGATTCCTAGAAAAGGGGGCACAGGCAGACGACACGACCTCGGTCCATTTCAGTTCCCCATAATCTATGCACTTCCCTCTCATGACAACCACCACATATCAGCCTAATTCCCATTTAAAGTTACTTTTCATATTAAGCCATGTGCTTAAGGAGAGCAAAATATGTTTCTCCTGGTCTCCATTCTTTCCCCTCACTGAAAGTAGTTTCTGGCAAAGAGATGCCCTTCATTGTATTTCTGTTAAATCAATTAAACTATTTTCAATTGAAATTCTAAGGTGAAACACATAGTAACTGGCAAAATTCCTCATTAAGAACTTTTTATACAGACTAATGAAAGACTAAAACTCTATTGATCCATGAAATAAATCATCCTCCTTTATGGGTAGGTACCTGGAGTAATTTCATCAGAACCCTAAGATCACAGACCATAAAACCACATATTACATGACCACAGTTCCCCTGTCCAAGTGATTTCCGTGGCTATTCCCACCAGGTCCGCTGCAGGAAGTGAGTGAACAGCAGACACTCTATCAAGAAAAGTGATAGGGGTCAGAAAAAAAGTATGCAAAGTGAACCTTCAGGTAACAAAAGCAGCAAGGAAGCAGGGAGGGAAGAGAAAGCATCATGTTTACCGTTGAGCAAAGGATAAAGAGCCCAATGACTGTAGCAAAACAAGCTCCTTTCACTTTGAAAGTGACCCATTTAGCCTGCACCTGAAATTTGGCTTCAAGTCAAAGTGTGACCTTTAAAAGGCACATAAGTCTGCACTCCCAAACTTTTAGAGGACATTCTGAATGCCACACTTTACTGAAGACACTAAATATTCACTCTCTTACTCTTAGGCCTAAAACAAAGTATCTCTAATTTTTCAGTGAAGAAGTTAAGGCACAGTATTGTGAGAAACTTAAAATAATTTGTCAGCATCTGGTTTCTGAAGTGAATCTACGCATGCAGACTCAAATGATAAACTAAGTATTAAGACTTTTTACTTTTAGGTCCCTTACAAAGCACTTTCACACTCAGAATGTAGTTTGTTTAATTATTATTACTATTATGCCTATTTTATTTTATTGATACTGGGGATTGAACTCAGGTCCTTGAGCCTGCGATGCAGGCAGCAGAACCACTGAGCCAAATCCCCAGCCCTTATGCCCATTTTAAACATGAGCAAAGGCTAAGAGGTAGACAGTCACCTGGCACAAATCAGTTTAGCTAGAAATGGATAAGCAATATTTTAACCCAGGTCTTTGATACTAAATTCATTTTTCTTTCTACTGCTTCAAAAACCATAAGATAATCATGGTAAAAATGAATGTTTCTTAAATTTGCATTTACTGCAAAATATTGTTTCAGTCTGGATGTGGACTGGTATGTGTAAATACTGACAAGGTTCAGCTCTCCGACTTATGCAATATTGAACAAGATATTTTGCTTCCTCGAGTTTTTGTTTTCTTATCCAAGGAATGGGTCTAACAATGACAACTGCACAGGGCTGTCACAGAGTTAAATGAATTGGAGGCTTTCGGATTTAGAAAGGAACAAACAAGAATCTTCTGCCCTGAAGGAGGGCAACACATGAGAGAGATAAATGTATCAACAAATAATTTTAATGCAAGTGGTAGAGACAGAGGCACGATTTACTGGAGCAAATGTGAGTGAAATTTTGAAGCATGTATGGGGATTGGCTCTAGGACCCGTGTAGATACCTAAATCTGGGGATGCTCAAGTCCTTTATATAAAATGGTGTGGTATTTAAGTCTAACCTATACATATTCTCATATACTTTTTTCTTTTGCAGTGCTGGAGATTGAACTCAAGGCCTTGCACAAACGAAGCACAAAGTCTACTTTTAAACTTTATCTCCAGCCCCTCCCACAGACTGTACAGCATCTCTAGATTACCTACTCTCTTTCCTCCAAAATAAAACCTAGCTGGAAAATAATCAGCCTTGAAAACTAGAGATCAAAATGTCAGCCCCAATCAGCCTGTCCTCGCCTTACCTGCCACAACTGTTCTCTTGCTCAGTGGCTGCTCTGTAAGGCAAGAAAGGCAAAGGTAGGCTGACTGGGGCTGGCATTTTTGATCTCTGGATTTCAAGGCTGATTGTTTTCCAATGAGGTCTTATTTTGTGGAAAATACTATAATACCTAACACAAGGGAAATGCTTTGTAAACTGTTCTTGTACTGTACTGCTTAAGGATAATGACAAGAAATTAAAAGGTCTGTACACATCCAGTTCAGGTGTGCTATTTTCCCTGGTATTTTCAGTCCATGTTTGGTTGAACCTTCCAACACAGAACTGACCGTACATAACAGAGTCAGCCAGGACAAAAGGAACAGTGTGAGGAAAGGAAGGGAACAGGACTGGGCATGGGCTACCCTGGAACTCCAAGAACATGGTATTCCTAGAATACAGCATGGACAAAGACTGTCAAGAGAGGATCTGGAGAGATGGAGGAGCCAGACCACACGGGTCCCAAGTCACACTGAGACATGTGCACTTTATTCCACGTTAGGCTGCCACTGAAGAATTTAAAAAATGTGAGGAAGGGTGAACAAAACTGGGGAAGAAGATGTCAGAGAAGCACAATGAGGATCTGAATTAGTGACGTGGTAGCAGACAGGAAAAGCAGGTGCACAGAGGTAAAGAGTTACAAGGTAAAAATCAAGAAAATTTGCTACGTCACTAGCTGGAGAAGGGACAGGACCAAAGAGAAATGTCCGTGTGTAGGAAGATGCCCATGCTGATGGCAGAAGTGATGTGGATAACTAGATCGGTAGTAAAAGAGAAGCTTCCAGTTTTAGGCAGAAAGGACTGAGGTCACTGTTGCATGCACTGAATTTTATGATGTCTGTGGGGCATCCAGCAAGTTCTTTCCAGCAGGCATCTGAATAAAAAGGTTGGCATGTGAGAGGAGAGACTAGAATGGAGATGTACATTTGGCAGCCTTATGCATAGGAGTGACAGTGGACACAGAATGAATATCAGCCAGGGAGAGCATGTGGGAAGACAAGGTCTTTGGAAAGAAAAGAGAAATGGCATCATGAAAAGGGAGGGTAGAGAGTGAGGCAACAGGGAAGCTACCACAAGATGCAGTGGAGAGAAGGATAGGAAAGATGCAGGAAACCTGGGGACACAGCATTTCAATGGGTCAATGGCCAGCAGTATCTCTGCAACAGTTGTTTAGTAAGAAGAGGGGTAAAAGCGTGTCCATCCCATCGATCAATGCAAAAATAATTTGCAGTCCTTCTTCAAAAAGACTGGCTGGGCACACTCGTAATCCCAGCACTCTGGTAGGCTAAGGCAAGAAGATCACAAGTTCAAGCCCAGCCTGGGCAACTTAGAGACTCAGCAAGACCATCATAAACTAAAAAACTAAACTAAATTAAACATCTAGAGATGTAGCTCAATACAAAAGCCCTACCTAGGTTCAATCCTGAAAAAAGTGGGGAGGGCAGTACTGTAGCACAGTAAGGAGAGTAACAAAGTACTGTGGTAGAGAAGTGAATGGAAAGTGTGAGAGAGAGAGGGGTTTCAGTTTCACAGGTGCATGCCTGACAATAAAGGGACTCTGGTCAAAGTGGGGCTGCGAGCAAGGCCCCAAAGTAAATTGTGAGGCCACATGACCATTCTGGCAGCCAGGCTGGTTCACAAATTACACCAGCCAATGGCCCAGTGGAGAAAAGGTGAGAACAAGATGCAGTTGGACAATTGCTGACTGCCAGGGAAATCAATAGGTCAGGCAAGGAGCAGGACAGACACAGAAGAGGGGACAGGGCTTGTTTGGGGGCGCTGGGGTGCTTGATCCAAAGTGCACTCTTCTGGGCCTTGTCCTGGGGGAAACTAAAATGTCAGGGATGAAGGACTCTTCAGACAACTTGGGAATGACGGTTGAGTGTAACAGGACACAACACTCAACGCTACCAGAAAGGAAGGATGGGGTCTTTATTAACATTCACTCTCCATCTACCCCTGCCTTCCCCAGCCCTCCCAGGATTTGGGATCCTCCTGCTTTAGACCCATTTCTTTGATTAGATCTCTAGGCCAATAAAGTGGGTGCTCCCTTCTCCATGTAAAAGGCCAATCTTTGTCAGCAGGGACACTCACACGCTAATCTGTCCGCTTTTCCAAGCAATCTGTATTCAATATCAGAGTTGAGGGACATTACAAATGCTAAGTACTCATAGGCTTGGTGAGCTGAAGAATAGACAATATGAGTGAAGAGTGAAATCAAACTTAAAACAGAAAATTACAAATAAAAACAATATCAAAATACACTTACAATATTTACAATAAAAAAAAAGGGGCCAGGGATTTAGCTCAGTGGTTCGGTGGCCTGCCTTGCAAGCGCAAGGACCCGAGTTCAAACCCCGGTACCAAAAAAAAACTAAACTAAAATAAAATAAATAAAACAAAAACGTCCACCAGAAAAGAACCTACTCTTCAGCCTGTTGGTCCTCAGAAAATATATCACAGTCCCACATGGAAAAATTACCAGTTGCAACTCCTCCCTTTTTCTTTTTTCCCTTCCTTTTCTACTCTACAGATCAGACAGGAGTCAGCGAACTAAAGGCATGTCCAGAGCACACCTGCTTTCATACTCCCCAGGATCTAAGAATGGTTTTTAAGTTTTAAAAGGTTGTTAATGACAACAAAAACCAAAGTAGAGAACTAAACAGAGATCATATGTGGCTTGGGAAGCCTAAATTACTTACAATTTGGCCCATGATGAATAGTTTGTCAACCCTAATGCAGATGAAGACATGGTGCCCAGGAAAGCAGAGACATGTATGAGGCCACACATCATTCAGCAGAGCAGCTGACACAAAAACCCACCTCTTGTCCTCTGAGTGCAGGGTGTTCCCACCCCCACAAGGCTAATAAGACAGTAGCCAGCAACTCACAGATGTGAAGTAACTTCCACTTGAAGGTTAAAAGAGGAGTCTTCAGTTTCTGTCAGAACCACATAAATAAACATTCAAATAATGATTCAGTAATACTTGTTTATGGATCCTTGGCTGAGTAACATCAAAAGAAAATAAAATATCGAGTGATGTGCAACCCACACCTCTCAGACTCCCCTTTCTACTCTCATTTGCACTTGCAAGCTGCCTCCTGAAGCCTGTTCTAGTCTCTGTCACCTGGAAGAGAAATTTGTGGAAAACATGTCAGGAGCTATGACTGACTGCTCATGCCGAGCGCCCAGATTTCACCTACTCAGCCACCCTCATGCACAGAAAAGCAACCGCAAAGCCATGTGGTAACACACAGCTACCTCAATCCCAACAGTTAAGACTATGCCCAAAAGATATTTTCACTGGGCTTATATGGTAGCCCAGGTGACAATGGCACTCTCAAAACCTAACGCAGTTTCCTATGCAATCTGTTCACCTACCCTTTGGTGCACTTTTGTAGCAATCAAACTCACCTTAAAATTCCCAAGAAAACAAATTCAAGTAGCGATAATCCCACATAAAAAGTACCATCCCAACTCGTTCGCATTTTAGTTTTCTACCCTGATTGTTCGTTCATTTAAAAACTCCTCTTGTGACAGATAGTTAGTATCATTCACTAAGCAGAGGCAGTGATCATCTGTCTCTGTAAATCACAACACATCCCCAGTCATCTCAATGGACACGTCAGTGCCCACAGTCTCCATGGTGGAGCCCAATGATGACAGTATCACGGACAATATCACAAATATCCTCAACGGCAAGAGGCCCAACCAGGAAGCCAAATGCAAGTTTAGTGATATTATTTTAGGGAAAAAAAGTATTATTTTAGAATGTTAATCAAAGTAATTTTAGAAATCTAATCCAGTTCTTTTTTTCCACAGAACTATAAGGACATCGTCTTACATAGCAGAACTAGGTATAATGTCTAAACTGAGTGCTCCGCCTATGTCCTACTAAGGAAGAGTTAGACACAAATATTTTTTAAGTGAAAACAAAGCAGATGGAGAAGAGGAGGGAAAGGAATCAACAGAAATATCCTCAGGCAAATGCATTTTCTGACTTTTCAACCTCCTGTAGTTTCACAACCTCTGAATTCATTGGTCTCTTGAGGTGAGTGATGGGGTCAACAATGTTTCCTCTTACGGTACTCCGGTGGGTTTCTTGGACAGCTAACACTTGTATAAAACCTTGGTCCTCGGATCTCACTGTTGAATCAGTTCACTTATTGGATTCTGAGTAAGCATGTTTTACCAACTAATTTTTATGAAAATTAACAGCGGGTCTATAATGAATGCGAATTCTGTTTACAAAAACCAAACAAAAAATTTTAAGGTGTCTTTCTACTCTAAATGGAGCCTGTTTCTTTATAAAGAAATATAGTTAGGGTATAGTATGACACATGTGAATTTATTGTACATTTATTAATGTGTTTATTCTTGCAGCTCAACCTGTTAACTGGTATTTAATGCCTCACTTTTTCATTAAGAAGAAAGAATCCATTTTGGGAGCCTCTTGTGAGTGCAAGACTGTAAAAGTACATAATTGTGCACTGCTAACAATATATTTTTCACATCATTATCCAATCTGCTCCTTAGCAAATAACAAACTGTAAAAACCATTCTCATCCTGGAAACATTTCAGGGAAAAAGATCCTCAGGAATGACAAAGGATGGAAGAAAGACAAATTTCTGGCTTCTGAGAAGGACTTGATCTCATGTGCTTTTGGTTTGTGCCTGGAGTTTCTTCCACACTTAACGATGACTAAAGGCAAAGTTTTGGTCTTCCAACTGCCTCTGGTGTCTCTCTCTGGATCCAAGAGTAGAATGGGGAAGGATGGAGACCCTTGTGGGTATGCTTACCCACTTTGTCTCTATTTCCAGTGTCTGTCTTCTTGGAGAAATCAGCATTACCATTCATAACACATTCTAACCATATCAGCTTCCTTTGTTAATAAGGATCTGGTGTTCTGTTTACTAGTCACTAAAGAGTGGGTGACTTTAAAAGCAATAAATATTTTAAATCTTGTCACCTTGACTTTGCCATTGAAACCATCTGTTGATGAGAGAGGGGCCTTTATTTTGTAACTATATCTTCTAGAAAGCTGACCGTCCTAAGGAGTTGGCAAGCTACCACCATGTACCACAGCATGTGTGACACTCAAGTTCAAAGTAGGTTCCATAAAAGTGAGTGGCACTCCCCAGTTTATATCCAGATTACCTGAGAAGCAAAACAAGAATCCTTAGCCACCAATGCAACAATATGTGTATGCTATTAAAATATTAAAATTATGTTGGACTTTCTGGACAGAAGTGATATCTGATCTTTGGACTCATGCCATGACATATCCTTAAGAAAAGTAAAAATCTAGTGAATTTAACATCTGATTCCATGTTCTTGGTTGCCTAAAAATAATGTAGGATGATTTATGGACATCATACTTAGAATTGTTTATACTATCTGTACAAAAAAAACAGCACTTTATAAACTATAATGCAGTATCACATTCCCAGAGGCAAACACATGTGATCATTTTGAGATAATCCTTTCATTTTTCACCATCATTTTCTAATGTCACTTTGAAATCTATCTTAATAAAAATACTCAGCTAATAATACATATTACTGTACAAGCCTCTAAGAAGCAGAGTTTTTAAGTTCCAGTTTTCCTCATCCTGTCACATGTCACCTCTTAAGCCATTCCTGGAGTATTCACACCCTATTACTCAAATTCAAAATTGGTCAGATGGGAAACTTACATTGCTTTTGGTTACTGGGAAAAAGATAAATCTGCTATTGCCATTTTGATTTTTACATTTTTGAAGAAGAAAATGGGGATAAAAATTATTAAGGGGGATATTAGAAATGTTTGGTTTTTGACTCAGATGAAATAAATAATTGTTGGGCAAATGGGACACAGGAAAATATCCTCTGGAGGGAAAATACTACAGGGTGACAATTTAAATGTAATCCAACTTATAAAAACATTTTAATCTTCCTTCTACAAATAAGACCTGCAAGAAGACAACTTTGCATGCTTGTTTTCAGAGTGAGCTGTAACTTTCAGGATACAGAGGGAACTGAAAACCCTATTCAGCCTCACGCTTAAGTTGTTTCGGGAAAATCTCCAGACCCTGGTTTGAGGCCAGCATGGTGCCTATTACTGGCTTCCCAGCCCTGGCAAGACAGGCTGTAGTCTACATAAAGAGAACCTTCTAGCACCGGCCAAGTGTCTGCAGACTCCGTTTCCTGAACAGCTTGGCAGCTTCACCTGCTCGACATTTCTTGCTCTGTTCTCTGTATCTGCAGGACCCTCTGACAGTTCCATTAGTGGATTCTTCCCTTTTAACTCTGGCCTGATAAATAACCCAATCTCTCCTAGGTTGCTTCCAGCCACTGTTTTACGTTCCCTCCTTGGCCAATGAACTCCATTAATTGCATTCAGGATAAAAATCCCTCTCTGCTTAACCAAGCTAAAAGACATCCTTTCTCCATACACTTTAGCAAAGGGCACCCATCCCAGGCCCACTCGATGGAAACTCAAGGGAAATGAGAAATGTGGAATCTTGCATCTTCTCCTAAAAACCTAATAATAATTCACTAAATAAAGCAACACTAGTATCTTAATGGAGATGTTAAATTAAGTACAAATATAGGCAATAAAATAAATTAATACTGATTAACCTTTTCATCCAAGTCATGAGCTTTTATTTCGTTGTATTGAGTTATTAAGCCAATAAAGTAATTACAGTAAAGGAAATTCTAAAAAATAGACCTACCCACAACTGCATAACCACAAGACACCAGCTAATGCTTTAGAAATAGCTCTTTTCAATCCTTACTTCATACAAATTGAGATCAGATCTTTTCATAGTTTGATATTCTTTAGTATTTCTTTCCCACCTTTCATTGGGAAAAATTTTGCCCTCCTTTCAAAATCTACCTCCAAGAGGGTCCCTTTCCAAAACACACAAAGGCAGAGCAGTTGCTGAGCTCTTAAGGTCTCACAGCATCTTATCTCCAACTCTACTGCAGTACTAGCCCTTCTGTGGTAAAAGGTGTCTTTTAAGGTCCTTTTAATGATAAATAGGATGTTCACAAAAGCAAAGGCCTCTCTTATTCACTGTTATTATCTCTGAGACCTAATACACTAGCACAGAATATATGTGAAAAGAGAATTATGAACATATAATCTGGATTCAGGTTTAAGTTCATTTTTTATCACAAAAGTTGTCCTACACCCATCTCTAGCAACTGCTTAAAAAAGAAGAAATCTGTTTGTATCAGTCTCCAATAAGAGGTCACTAAGGAACTCCATAAGGCCTTACATGAGGCTTACAATAAAGTAGGTAGTATTAAACCATGTGAGAAATAAGTCAATGTGTTAAATCCATCACACACACACACACACACACACACACACACACACACACACACACACACACACACACACACACACACACACACACACACACACACACACAGATCTCACTCAGAGATAAAACCATGCCCACTGTGAAAAGTAATTTAGATGCACTATTAGGAAGCAGCACGATGGAGTTGAAAACAAAATTCATATGTTAAAAAACTGAAGTTCAAGTTACTAGCTATATGAGCTTATTCCTCCACCCACAAAGCATCCTGGCACTCTGCTGGACACTGAAAAGTCATTGATGAAAATCTGGCTTTTCCTCACAAGGGTGCTGATTCTGGCAGGAGAAACAGAGTGAGTCAAGCAAGCAACAGGCACTCACAGGCAGTACAGCTGACACTGTGCTAGAAGGTCAGGGACAGCCTCCTAGAGGAAGCTAGGTCCTAAAACAGTTCAGCAAAGAAAGGTGCTTGTTGTGGGGAGGGAAGTGTGATTGGAGGCAGATGGAAAGATGTGCCTCCAGACCCAAAGGCATCTGTCAAATAGGAATCTTAACTCCTCACCATCTTCCGGAGAAATTCTTTATTTTATTTATTTATTTATTTTGTTTTTTTGAGACAGGGTCTCATTTTGTAGTTGAGACTAACCTAGAACTCACTATGTAGCCCAGGCTGATCTCGAACTCACAGCAATCCCCCTGCTTCAGCCTCCAGAGTTCTGGGAACACAGGTGTGCGCCACCACGCCTGGCTTCTGGAACAATTCTGAAGTTCAAATTGGATTTTGATATGGAAGGCTAAATTCTTTTGCAAATGATACTTATTAGTAAGGTTATACATTGAAAGCCAATTTTTTAAATTCTTCAATAATAAAGAATTCAGGAAGAAACAGACTTGAAGTAAAAAGAACATAGAGTAAATTACTCAACTGCAATTTTTTTTCAGTCTTTCTTTTTTATCTTCACTGCCTGTATTTGTTTGCTGGGGTTGTCATAACAAAGTTCTACCCCCATCCAGGTGGCTTACACAAACAGAATTTATTGTCTCACAGTCCTAGAGATTAGAAGTCTTGAGATCGATGTGTTGTCAGCGTTGGTTTCTTCTGCGCCTCCCTGCTCAGCTTGAAGATGACCATTTCTTCCCTGTGCCTCCCTAATTCAATTCAATTCCGTCTTGGTATAAGGACACTAGTACATGTCCATAGGGTGCACTCATATCACCTCATCTTACTGGTCTCCAAACAGAGCTACCTCTGAGACCCGGAAAGTTAGGGCTTCAATCTGTGTACTTAGGGGGAAACATCCCCCCAGTGAAGCACGTTTGACATTTTTTCCTTAATCAGTTCCCTTCTCCATGAAATTCAAATACCTGTTTGTGGATGTAATAACTCATGTCATGGCACAATGACTATACAGCAATCTGATAAATGTGCTGGAGTGAGAGTCTGAAATAAAAAGAAGGAGCAGAAAAGAAAAGAGAGGGAAAGAGAAAAGAGGGGAGAAGGATTATGGGGCAGAGAAGAGGGAGAGGGAAACAAAGAGGCTGGACACAAAAGGGAGAGTAACACAGTGGGAGAGCACCCGCCCAGGAGCATGAGGCCAGGGTTTGATCCCCTATGAAGGGGAAAAAATTCTACCACCTAACAATAATAGCTAGAATGATAACAAACCATTTTGTAGAAAGAGTAGGCCTATATTCATGCGGGCTATCTTCATGACCATGGTTGGGCAATCGTTTCTTAAACATGACACCAAAGGCGCAAATAACAAAAGAAAAAAAATACACAAATTGGGCCATGTCACAATTTAAAATTTTGTGCTCCAAAGGTCAACATAAAAAAATAAGAAGACGAATTACAGAATTTATAAAATGCAACTCACACATGTGATACGGGACTTGTACCCAGAATTATATAAAGAACTCATACCATGTAATAATAAAAAGATGGCCCAATTTTAAAATGAGTAAAGGATCTCAATATACATTTCTCCAAAGATATGTTGGTCAATAAACATACAGAAAGATGCTCACATCATTCATTAGCCATCATGGAAATGCAAATCACAATCAGATACTCACACAATGAGATACCTACTAGGGTACGATAAAAAAATAAAACAATAACAAGTTTTGGCAAGGATGTGGAGAAATTGAACCTCTACTGTATTGTAGGTGAGCATGTAAAATGATACAGGTGCTTTAGAAAACAGATGGCAATTTCTCAAAATATAAACATGAAGTTTCCATATGACCCAGTAATTCCACCCCTAGGCACAGATCCAAGAGAGGGTAGGGGAAGGGAGGGAAAGGAAAGAGTTCCAGAGTTAAATAACAGTGATCATTGCAAATATACAAAAAAATGAAGTGTGCATTTTAAACAGGGGAATTTTATGGTATAAGAATTATATCTCATTAAAGCTATTTATTTAAAAAAAAAGAAAAGCAAAAGATACTTGATGGAACAAAATTGGATTTGCTTCTGTACTCTCACTCATTACCAGATATGAAGCAACACTGACATTAAAGCAAGTTTCTGTTTCCAGAAACTGACTCTCATCAATGTTAACAACTCAAATGAATTACCTTCAAGTCAAAAACCACAAGAGGACACCACTGTGATGCACAATTAAATACGATATGCACTTGATCTTAGCCAAAAGGCCGAGAAGCGATTAATAAAATATGATATGAAAGGATGTATTCATTCATTCACTAACTTTTGTAAACACCTTTATGGCACACAAGATAGCCTCACATAAAAATAATGTATGAGATTCCAAGTATGATGACAAATATAACTTATGCTTTGCTTATTACAAACCCTGGTCAGAGTCGAGACTTTATCTAAGTCCAAATATCTGAATTCTGAAACTTCTCTAAGTATAAAAGAAAGAAAAAAAACCCAAGTATTCTGAAGGCTGAGGTAGGAGGATCACAGGTGTGAAGCCAGCCTGGGTAACTTAGTGAGACCTCATCTCAAAATAAGATTTTAGAAAGGGCTAGGAATGGAGATCAGCGGGACAGCTCTTGCCTAGCACACTCAAATCCCTGGGTTTAGACCCGAGTTCTGCAAAAAGAAAGAAATACAACCTATACTGACAATAGCTGTTACCATCCTAACATATTAAGACAAAGAAAATGAAGATCTTTCCTTGTCGAAGCAGATGTTATGGTTTGGGTCTAGATGTCCTTCCAAAGCCTCATGCAGTCATAGGTGTCCAGAGGTGGCTGAATCTTAAAGTGTGTGGTGCTGGGATTAAGGGAGTGTGATTACTAAACCAGTCCACTGACTGGTTTGGCGCCACCCTAATCCAGTAGTTGGAATAAAATAAAAGGGACAGAAAGACATTGTTAAGGTTCCCTTGCTACTTTCGCTACCATGAGGGCACCATGAGCTGTTTCTCCTCTTCAATGTCCCTCTGCCATACCACCCTGCTCTGGAGCCCGCAGATTATGGGCTGAAACCATTACAATCTGTAAACTAAATAAACCTCTCCTCCCTTAACTTTGGGTAGCAGGTATTTTGTCTCAACAGGAAAAGCAGATACACAATTTTACACAGAAAAGCAAAGCTAAAGACAGAGGGCAAATCATCTATTACTGTCACCACAGGAAAGTGATGTTTTTCTGCCCTTGAAATAAGAAAGGATCTATCAGAAAATATACTGGTTACTCTAGGTGCACAACACTGTTATCAGCACTTTTTCTGCAAGGAATCTATTTTTTTCTTTTCTGGGTTATCATAAGTTTATCCTAGTGAAAACAACTTTAGGAAAATAAAATTCTTACCAAAATACCAAGTTCTTTAATTGTTAGTAGTTGTCTATAGAAATGCAGCTATTTCACTAGTTATTTTATATCAAGTAATCGTAGCGGAAGGATCCAAATGTAAAGGCCCTGCAAGGTCTTTTAGAAACAGGGTAATAAATGATGACAAAATGTCAGACAGACCGTACCAGACACGAAACATGAGCTGTGAGCAGGGCTTTACCATGACAGCTGCTAGGTAAAGAGGAGTGATCTCCTGCCTCTTCTCGAAACCCAAAGGTACACTTGCTAGTGGACACACACACACACTAGGGCCCTGGGCTGCTGACAGGAAAAGCATACAGGAGAGGGCAAGGGCTTGGAAGCTCCAAGCACTTTTCTCCCCATCACCATCAGATAGCAGGTGCAGCACCCAGAACATGTCCTGGGAATCAGGGCAGAGAATTTCAGAGAGGAAGACAGCAGTGTGGCCGCACAGATCAGGAAAGGACTCGCAGGAGGTGGCAGAGCTGTGACAGGCAGGGTCCTGGATCGGGAGACAGGAAGTGGAAGGAACTTTCAGTAAAGCACAACACAAAGAAGCCTTGGACCTGAGAAAGAACAGGGGTGCACAGAGAAGAGGGAGGAGACTGGATGCTCTTCACCAGGAGGTCAGATAAGGGCACTGGGTGAGGAGAGAACAGAAATGCAGTTGGAACCAGAAAACAGAGGACCTTGGATCCCAAGCAATGGACTTTTCGCTGATTTTTCTGTCACATTAATTTATCCCCATCTAGTTCCAACCTGTTATTTTTTTGGGGGAAGGGGTAACTGGGGATCGAACTCAGGACATTTCACTTACAAAGCAGGTTGAACCATTGAGCTAAATCCCCAGCCAGCCCTTGGTTATCATTATTTGAAGAAGTCTCTCTCTAAATGATTCTAATTACTTCTTTGAGCTGGTATATTCTCTCTTTTGGCATAGAGGGAGACAAAGACCAAAGATAACTTCTTTGCAGCTTCAGTACTTTGTGGCAGCTTTCTACTGCCCATACTGAACCGCATAAAGGGAGCTCCTTATCCTTTCTTCCTCCCCTAGTATTAAATATTTCCTGGCGGAAAGTCATCTGAATTTAATTCTAAGTTTGGTCTAAATGTGTTTCCATACTTGGGTGATAAAATTTGGTCCAAGACAGCCTCCATACACCGAGAAGTATAGTTCAGCTTGGTGTATAAACAATTTGTAACCAAGCAACTGGGTATCAGCCAATCATAGGAGCTGAATCTCCCACCAATCATAGGCAGAAAGCTTCCAAATTTTGAACAAATAAGGAAAAGGTGACTAGAGCCAATCAAGTCATTTTTATATGGCACTTCCCTTTCACTAGCTATAAATACATCCGGCCTATATACTGGGGAGGGGCATTCTGAATCCACCCCATTCAGAAAAGCTACCCAATTCTAAAACCTTTTTTCCTGTTCAAATATATTTTGTTAATTTCATTTCAGATTTTTTTAAATAGTAAGAAACAAAAACCAGGTACCTTAAAAGTAAGAAGAACAATTTGGTGCTTTCCTCCAGACTTCTGCCAGAATGAGATCAATAGCTAGTCTTCCTAGATCACCTTTGCTTGCTCAATTCCTGCACACAAGAGAGTCCTGGGACTCTGTCCATGGAACTTTTCTCAGCTCTAGATACTCCCTAAGCCTTTCAACCACTCTCACTGCTTTAAATAAATCTCTATATTAACAACACTCAAATCTGTTCCTCCAGCTTAGATCTTTTCCCTGAAACCAAATTCACCTGTTATCTCAATATATACATGCTGATGTCCAAGAGGCATCTATTTTGGTCTCTCAAGGCAGCTATAACAAATGGCCACAAAAATTGTGTGCCTTAAAAGAAGAGAAATGCATTCCTTACAGTTCTGGAGGCTGCAAGTACAAAATCAAACTATCAGGAAGGCAGTGCTTCCTCCGAAGCTCTAGAGAGGGTCCTTCCTTGCCCTTCAAAGCCTGTAGTGGCTCTGGGCTTTTCTTTGCTTGTGGGAACATAATTCCACCCTTGCCTCTATCTTCATACAGGCTTCTCCCTATCTGGCTCTCTGTACCTTATGAGGATACCAGTCACTGGGCTCAGGGCTCACTCTAAATCCCAGGACAATCTCTTCTCAAGATCCTTAAATAATTCCATCTAAAAAGACTCTCTTTGCAAATAAGACCATATACTGAAGTTTCTGTGGACATGAGATCTGGAAAGTAACTATAGGACACTGCAGCATCTTAAACTGTCCCAAAACCAACTCTTGATCTCCCCACACAAAACACTCCCTTTTCAGTCTTAGTTCAGTCAGCGTAAAAACACTGAAGTCATTTTCGTTCCTTGTTACTCTCATACCCACTAATCCAAACTAAACCCCGCTGGCTCTGCCTCCAAAGGCCATCCAGAATCGGTGCTTCTCCAGCACTGGCACACCAGCCCAAGCTCCCAATGACTTTCTAAATGGCTCACCTGATGCTTAAAACCCTCCTATGGCTTTCTATCTCATTTGGAGTAAAAGCCAAGGTCCCTGCGATGGCCCACAGGCCCTACAGAGTCTGACCACAGCAACTTCCTGTTGTTCCTTAGACGTGGCAGGTACGCTTTGCCTCGGCCTTTTGCATTGCTATTTCCTCCATCTGAAATACTTTTCCTCCAGAAAACTACAGTTGTCTTTTTGCTCCTCCACTTTCTTCGGACATTTGCTCCAATGTCAGCTTCTCAGGAAGACTGCTCTGAATACCCTTGCTCAAGACACCTTTGGCAGCACCTCCTCACCCTCAGATTCCCTATGTTTCCTTCCTCATGCCTGAACCATGACCTGAAATCTTTCATACATCTTATATTCATTTGTTTATCATCTGTCTCTGCCCATAGCCTGGGATGTGAACTCCATGAGGACAAGTGGTTCCATCTATTTTATTCACTGGTTCACCTCGGGTACATAGTAGTTGATCAATAAATTCAATGGATCACTCAAACACTGAGAACAAATTTCAGGAGAATAATCATAAGAGCAGAGCAAACATTCAGGTTCCTGGCAGCCTGGCCTGAAGCAATAATGATGCAGAATGATGGAAGCCAGTACCACCATCTGATTGAAAAACCAGGGTGAAGAAAACTCACCTTCTCAGATACTGAGTTGTAGAACCAAGGCCTGTTTGAATCAGGTGGTTATGATAACAACAAGTTACACCTCTCCGGCAAAGAACTGCCTTTTTTTAAAAAGTTAGCTGGTGCTAAGGACTGAACCCAGGTGTTAGGGACTGAATCCAATGCTGGACACAGGAGACATAATGGGGCAGGTTTGAGAGTAGGCCAGAGTCTGCAGTAGAGAGGCAGTTCCTCTCAAGAGACCCAGTTCCTCTCCCACCATGACTGCCTGTAATACTCTTACTGCTCTTTGGAGAAGAATTACTTATCAGCATGCATCTGTAGTTCCAGTACTTCAGAGGCTGAGGAGGAGGATAACTTGAGCCCAGGAGTTTGAGATCAGCCTTGGCAACATAGCAAGGCCTTGTCTCAAAAAGATTTTTTTGCCAGGTGTGGTGGTGCACGCCTATAATTCCAACACTTGGGAAGCTGAGGCGGGAGGATTGCTGTGAGTTCAAGTCCAGCTGGGGCCACACTGAACTAAACAGTGAGACCCTGTTGCAAAAAGCAAAAAATACATTTTTTTTAATTTTATTTTTCCTCTTCTGGATTCTCACTTTTTACTTCCAATTTCCTACAAGAAAAGTGATGGGGGTGTGTCTCAGTGTCAAAGCACTTGCCTAGAACACACCAAGCCCTGGGTTCAATCCCTAGTAACTAACACACACACACACACACACAAAGAAACAGGATCCTCGACTTGCCTAGAACACACCAAGCCCTGGGTTCAATCCCTAGTAACTAACACACACACACACACACACACACACACACACACACACACAAAGAAACAGGATCCTCGATGAAGATTTACATTCTTTCTTGAAAATGCAAGGATCTTACACAATCTTGGGATGCAGGCACTCTTCGTTCTATCTTGCAACTTTCCACTGGAACCATTGTGGCTAATTCTAATTTTAGGTACTTTTTAAAAAATGCATCTGGTTCTAAGCTTTACTCTCCTTTGTCTTAACTTATTTACTTTTTCCTACTTTCTTCTGTCACCATCATCTTTGCTCTTCTATGCTGTTTTCTAGCCCCACACACAACACCCAGCTACTCCTCATGCTCATGCATCCATTTCCTCTTCAGGCACTGATTCAGCAAGCTGTTTACTTAGCTTCTTTACTAGACAGAGCGTATGACAAGTTGTCCTGCATTGCGTGTGCTCAGGGCACACACAGCATTTGAGGTAGGCATCCAAAGCCAGAGAAAAACAATTCTGTTTACCAGGGAGAATGACTCGCCCTCTTCCCCACATTTGAGAGAAAAGGGATACAATGAAAACTTTAGATAAGCTACTGAGTCTATCTCTAGCTTCCCCTTGCTTAAAAACATTTAAAATCCACCTGGCCATGAGCCCAACAAGAGGCCAGGACAGCACACAGTCAGGCCTGCACTGTAGCTCAGTGGAGGCTGTGGGTGGTGCTGAGGTGTGAGAATGCACCTGTAGGAGCAGGAGGGGAAGGCGCCTCCATCAGCCTCATCTCATGAACAAGTAACTACAGAAGCAAATGGACAAATTCTGGAAAGTAATGGTCCCCTGTGTGATCGAAAAGCCTCATTCCAAAGGCCCCATCCTCTGTGCCAAGGACTCAGACTTCTCATTCAGTGGCACTCAGCTTGTCTCCTTCTCCACTTCCTGAGAACCATAGCCAGTCATCCTGAGCTACAGCATCAAACCTCAGATGACACCAGTGACCTCATGGGTAGAGAATCATTCCAGGCTTTTGTGACAAGCCTGCATCTAGATGCAGACTGCAAAATGGGTACTGCAATTTGGGGTTTGCAGCTGATTCTTTTTGGCAAATTTGTAAGAAGCAGTTTCAGTTCAAGATGAAAATAGGAAGTCAGAATGCATGAGGTGGGAAAAGTAGTAAAAATTCAAAGGTTAAGGAAGAGAATGAAGGCTGTGAAAAATTTGCAAGTAAATGGGTAGAAGACAGAAAGATAGTGTCCCAAAGAGAGTACAGTTGTGGAGTACTTTTTAAAATAGATCTCAGGGTACTTACATTAAAAAAGGAAGGGATAAGTGCGGAGAAAGAGTTCATCCAACGTCAAAGTTTCCAGGGAAATAATACAGTCAGGGGACCCAGCAGGACACTGGGCTTTTAAAGAAGGCAAACTTCTGAAAAACTGGGCATGAGGACTGGGCTGAGCCCTAAGTTCCTACGACAACTATAGGAACACCTGGGAAAGTAGGGGTCCACCCCATAGGAAGCCATTGCACCTCCCACTGTCAACAGGACAGGCACACAAACAGTGCCTGGTGCAAGAATGAAGTTCCATAGAGGTAGGTACGGGAATTATGTGGGAAGAGGGGTTAGGAAAAGAAGCAAGTGTATGCTGAGCTTCCTAAGAAAAGCAAGATACTACATCACCTAAGAATAAGGCAGAGTTGAAGGATATGGAAAAGGTCTGAAAAATGTGATAAGGAGTCAAGGGCACAATAACAAGTCGTTGCAATTTTTAAAGATTCTGCTTCATTGGTCTTTGTGTGTGTTTTCATGCCAGTATCATACTGTTTTGATTTTTTATCTCTAGTTGATATACTGTTGTCCATATTTATGGGTCACAGTGCAATTTTTAATTAGTACAGTATGAGAAACCCTTTAGTCCTGACAAATCCCAAAAGCCCAGTGGAGGACAAGAAATGTACATTGTAATAAAGCCAGTGAAGAGAGCCAAAGGCCCAGGGAAATCTTCAGGGTCAGCAAGCTGGGCTTCATCCAAGTGTTTTAAGAGTGCTGTGAAGGTAAAGACTGGCAAGTGCTGGTGAGTACTGACCTGCTTGCTCACAGAGCCTACGGTATGAGGACAAAAACATGACAGCGATGCATCTGGAAAATGAAAAGGGGGAAAAGTGCTAATGAAGACCAAAAAAAGATATGACTAAGAGTAAATGATGGAATTGAAAGGCCAAAGACTTGGGTCGGCAAGGTAAGTTCCATTCTCAGGGTTTGGTGGGAAGAGGTCCACAGGATGCTCATCGGTGGTTATGAGTCCCACATGCTCATAACTGAATCCTGAATCCTAGCTGTCTAACTACATTGTTTCTTCTCTTCAAGAGCGCAAAAATGTTCAGAGATACTGGATGAAGTAAGATCTAAGACCAGGGTTGGAATGCATCGGGCTTATTGATTTCTTCTCTCATTGCAATGATGGAGGTTGGTATGAAATTTATATTGAGCTATTCTTAGCTCTAGGTCCTATGCGAACACATTCACAGTAGCTGAAAGAAGAAGGCCAGAAAATACTGCGGGGCTCTTTAACCTAAGGTGAGGGATAGAAATGTCTCAGTTCTTTTATACTAAAATATTATTTGGTGCAGTAAAACTCAAATACCCTGAGGAAATACTTGTTTCCTTATTACCTTTTTATAGGTACTGCAGCTCTTCAACCAATCAAATATAAATACTATTTTGAGAAAAACTACCCATGAATAATGCTGCATAAAAAATAGTTATATAGAGCTTAGGATATAATATATATTAGGATATTATACATATATGTGATATATATATATATATCATATGTCATATACATACACACTTTTTAAAAATCCAGTAACCAGAAAATTATTTCAGCAAAGCAGTTTTATAACACAATCTCGCTAATTAAAAATGAAAGTTCAACTACATTTGAGAACGACCCTTGTTCACTTATAGGAAGACAAAAGTACTAAAAACAAACAAAAACTTCATTGGTAAAATCTATTTGCACAGTGCTGGGATCATAAAATTTATGCATTTTTGAGAGCTAACAAGGCACTAACTACACTCTGGAAGTACAAAGAGGATGTCCTGCATCGCTCAGTCCATGCTTTGATATTCCATTGCTTTTTCGATGCTAATTCTACACTACACCTAAACAAAAATGTGTTCTCCTACGCAGCCCCCACATCACTAAAGACAACTAACGACACAAAGGAGGCTCCTGCCTTCCATCTTTACATCTCTACTGTAGAGACAGGCCAGGAAGCAATGTTATTTCCAAACCTCTTAATGACCCTCATTCACCTGAAGAATTTGTTCTGTTCTGTTTTAAACTAAAATTAAAACCAATGGATCACTTACTAAAACCTGCTTTTCTCTTGTCCTCCCTCCCTCCATCAATTTAGAAAGATGAGCTTCCTAAAAGCTATATGGTGAGTGTCTTGCTTACTCACGAAGCTTCACAAATTACAGCAAAGCTGTCTTTGCCAGACTGAGAAAGCTAGCATGTATATGTTGGCATTTTCTTCCTGCTGCCCTAAGAAAGGTCTAGGGATGGCAGCCAAGGCAGTTTTCTTTATTTTGACAATTAAAACTACATTGCAACTTTAGGTTGTAATCAAATAATGACAATTTCAGTCAAAAAGGCAAATTTCTGAAGAATTTTTGATACAGCAGCAGTTTTAAAGAGAAGCTTTATATGAAAAACATTTTGTAAATGGAATTGTGATACATAATCCAGTTCCCTAAAGAAATAATCACAGTGATCAAGAGCTGGTTCCTCACAGAGCAGCTTCTCTCCCACCAACACACCCCACAGAGACAGCAGGACTCTGCCCACAGCAGAAAGCAGGGCAGCAAGAGATGCAGCAGGGAAAAATAAAACGTCAGTGCTAAGTCAAAGTAACCAGAGATAAGAAAGAAAGGCAAAATGTGGAGGCTATCCACAAAGTTCTGGGGAGTAATGCAGAGGAAAAACCCATATGTGACTAGTGTCTGACTCCACTCAGTGCCAGAGGCAGAGAAGGCCAGAAGCCCAGCGTCTCTCAGCACTCAGCACAGCCTGCCTCAGGACAAGGCTTATAAACTTCCAGGGAGCCTGAGCCCTGACAGGGACTCGGACACTTGATTCATCGCCTGCCTCTGGGAGCCTTCATCAAACAGCAGTGATAATCACCATTACCTAAGAAGAGCTACGTTCATGTCTGCGACTTGCTTTTCTGTTTATCTCTTTTCACATCCATATGTAACTAGATAGTATAACAAAGGAAATATGTGAATATTTTCCAGAGAACAAAAAGACAACCCAAGTATGGAAGTATTTGCAAATTGTTCATTTGATAAGTGATTAATATCCAGAATACATGAAGAAATCCTACAATTCAAAAACGACAATAATAAAAACCCAACTTAAAAACAAGCAGGATTTGAACAGATATTTCTCCGAGAAAGATACACAAATGTAAGCCCATAAGAAAGATCTCAACATCGTTAGACGTTAGAGAAGTGCAAATCAAAACCAAAATGAGATAGCTTTTCACACTCACTGGGATGGCTAGTCTCAAAAGACGGAAAATAACAAGTACTGGCAAAAATGCAGAGAAACTGGAAACCTTGTGCGTTAATGACAGGAATGTAAAATGGTACAGTCACTATGGAAAATAGTTTCATATGTCCTCAAAAAGTTGAACAAATTATCATATAATCCGGCGATTCTACTTCTATTAAAGCAATTCTACTTACTAATTACTAATACAGCAATTCTATTCCTAAGCATATATCCAAGAGACCAGAGAGCAGGACTCGGGTACATGTACACCAATACACATAGCACCATTATTCACAAGAGCCAAAAGGTAGAAATGACCAAACATCTAGCAACACAGGAATGGATCTCTGAAAATGTGTTATACACATACAATAGCATCTTTTTCATTCATACAAAGAAATAAAGGCCTGACGTGCAACAATACGGATAAATGCTGAAACCATGTGAAGCGAAATAAATGAAACACAGAAGAATGAATACTGTACAATCCCGCTTATATGAGGTACATAGACGGGCAAACTGCTAGCAACAGAAAGTAGACTAGAGGTTACCAGAGGCTAGGATGGGAGGAATAGGGAGTCATTAGGTAATGTGTACAGAATGTGGCCATTTGGGGAAATGAAGACGTTCCTGAGACAGATGATTGCTCATATTTATAGTGTACTTAATGCCCATGAGCTGTGTGTTCAAAACTGGTTAGAATAACATTATGTTATACATATTTTACCACAATGAAACAAATTATAAACATTTTAAGAAAACACAAAATACCGGTAATTCAAATATAATAGGCATGACCTGTTAGTACAGTGTCCAAAGAGAAATTCCTTTCTTCTATCCTTTGCCTTCCTCTTTTTATTTTGTTTATTTATTTATTTATTTATTAATATTTTGGTTTTTTTGAGACAGGGTCTTACTATATAGTTGAGACTGACATGGAACTCACTGTGTAGCCCGGGCTGGTCTCGAACTCACAGCAATCCTCCTGCCTCAGCCTCCCGAGTGCTGGGATTATGGGCATGCACCACCATGCCCGGCTCTTTCTTCTTTTCTTTTCTTCCTTAAATTCCATTTAAGGAAGGTACATGCATGTAAAAATTATGATTAGAACTTGATTTTAAAAAGATTAATCACATTGCAACAAGGACTGGCAGAATGAGGTAATCTAGAGCAGGGATTATAAACAAGAGCAGGCTGAACCAAAGATGTATTTCATTTTCAGTAAAAGAAAATGAAGATTTTTTTCATATGTTTACTTGCTGCTTTTACTTCTTTGTCTGAGAAATGTCTGTTCATTTCAGATGCCCATTTTTTAATTGGGTCCTTATATTTGGGGGGCTGATTGTTTTGAGTTCTTTATATATTCTCAATAGTACTCCTTTGTCTGAGGAGCAGCTGGTAAAAACTTTTTCCCACATTGTACGTTGTCTCTTAGTTCTGTTGACGGTTTCTTTTGCAGTACAGAAGCTTTTTAATAAGAAGAGATCCCACTTCTTGATTCTTTGTGCTAGTTCCCGTGTTACTGAGGATTTGTTCAAAAAGTCTTTCCCTATGCCAATGTCTTCCAGAGTTCTGTCTAACTTATCTTCCAGCAAGTTTAGCGTTTCTGTTTTAATGTTTAGATCCTTAATCCACTTGGATTTTAATTTAGTGCATGGTGAAAGATAAGAGTCCATTTTTAATCTTTGGCAGGTTGAGATCCAGTTTTTCCAACACCATTTGTTAAAGAGGCTATCTTTCCTCCACTGAGGATGGTCAGCTCCTTTGTCAAAGATGAGGTAGCTGAGTACATCTGGAGTTGTTTTTGTGTCTTCCAGTCTGTTCCACTGATCCTAAGTTCTGTTTCTTTGCTAGTACCATGCTGTTTTTATCACAGTGGCTTTGTAGTATAGTTTCAAATTGGGAATTGTTATACCCACTGCCATGTGTCTGTCGTCTAGGATGGCTTTTGCTATTCTAGGTCTCTCCTGGTTCCAAATGAATTTTTGGATTCTTTTTTCTAGTTCTGTGAAATATAGTGTTGGAATTTCAATTGGCATTACATTGAATCTGTATAGCAGTGATGTTCCACATCACTGGTCATTTGACAGATGCAGATGAAAACAACACTGAGATTCCACCTCACCCCACAAAGAATGGCTGCTATCAATAAATCAATCAATAACTAATGTTGGCAGGGTTGTGGGGAGAAAGGAACCCTTCTCCATTGTTGGTGGGAGTGCAGACCGGTGCAACCACTATGGAAATCAATATGGAGATACTTCAAAGAGCTAGGAATAGAGGTTTCATTTGACCCAGCCATCCCTCTGCTGGGTATCTTTCCAAAAGAATGAAAAGAATCATACCACAGTGATATATGCACACCCATGTTTATAGTGGCACAGTTTGTAATAGCTAAAACTTGGAAACAGCCCATTTGCCCATCAGTTGGAAACTGGATAAAGAAGATGTGGTTTTTCTATAAAATGGAATACTACTCAGCTATAAAGAATGAGAAATTAGATTCAGTCATAGGAAAGTGGATACATATTGAGGATATACTTCTAAGTGAAATAAATAAGTCACACATGTGTAAATACCGAACAGTTTCTCTGGTGTGGAAAGCTATAATAGTACATAAGATCCTAATTATATAATTGACCATGTGAAATAGGAAGAAAAGGGCTAAAGGTGTAGGGAGAGTGGGAAGGGTAGGGGAAAGGTAATAAGGGAAAAGAAAAAAATATGACAAAATGAAAAAAATGGAAATAAAGTATTTGTAAATGGGGAGGGGAGGAGGGGGTGAAGGGAGGGCAGAGACAAGGGGGAAAAAAATGAGAACCATGACCTGTCATGTAAAGGTACAAGATCCCAATAATAAATGTAATTGTACTGTATACCTTAAATGTAGCAATAAACTCAATTAATAAAAAAAAAAAAGAAAACGAAGAAGGAGCAGAAATGCATTTGCAAGCCCCAAACTGGTAAGTCCTTCAGTTCTATAACAACTCTTTGTAATTGTCTTTAAGGGTGAGAGGAATTAAATAATTCAGGCAGGGCTAGTTTCACGGGCTGTGAACTACCATCTAAGGGAAGACAACAACATAGCCTAGATTCCATGCCAGCATAAGGTCAGGGATCACATCTCAGACTCTCAAAAAGCCGTCTACTGCTGTAGTGTCCTGGTACTATAGACAGAATGTGTAGGAAATCAATTTAGAATCCTTTATGAATGACCCTCAATTAATGGTAAATCCAGTGCACCCAACCTAATGCCTCACATAAAGTACATGTCAACTTTTTTTTTTTTTTTTTTGGTGTTGAAGATCATGCTAATCACATAGTCTAACACTGACCTCCACTCCCAACCCAGAGCAAGTCACTTTTAAACACACCCTTCGGCTCATTACTGCTCAACTCTTTCATATCACCAAGAAAAATGAGTTAGGCCCAAAGAGAAATGTTTGCATTCTACAGCCTTTCCCTTGATTAGATAAGAATTATCCACAAACCAAACTACAAGACCTCAGGCTAGACCCAGCTTATTAGTGATTCTTTAAAAAAAAAATCATAATGACACTGCAATGATTATAACAGGCAGAATGGTCTCCTAAGATGCATTTCACTTCTAATTAAAACAGGGCTGTCCCAGAGTGCCCACTTAATTTTAATTTATATTAAAATAACTTAGATGAGGTATTTAATACATTGAACAATGGCCTTAAATCTGGCTTGTTAGATATTAGCATCTTCCCCCTTCCATGAGCCACAAGATGAATAATGTAACTATAAGAAAGGGCAAGATTCAAATTCCCAACACAAGAGGCATCTTTTTCATGATGCTGAAGAAAACTACTTTCTAAAATGAGATGATGTTGCATTCAGCTGAGCTATTTAAAAGATGGAGTGCTGAAATGACTCTGGCCATCAAGGACCATACTAGTGGAACAAATCGAACCTGTAAGAACAACATCTATTTGGAAATGGATTTTAGTCAGTGTTGAAGAGACCAAACTCCCATAGCTTTTCACTTAATCAGACTCATGATTTTTAGAACTGAAAGAGATGCCAAATATTCCCATAGCTTCTTCTATTTCACTCACACCTCTCTGGGCAACTCCCTAGGGCCAGCAGTACATTTTAATCTGTTCATCCAGCTTCACTTTCTTGATAGCACCTGTCACTACCTAACAGTGTATTATATACTTAGGTGATAAACAGGTAATTTATTACTATCCGATGTCTATCTCTCCCACCAGAATATCATCTCCATAGTGCAGGTCTAGCATTCCACCACCCACAACAGCACTGGCCCAGGGTATACCTGGGGAACTACTGCAACTCTTCCCTCATCCATTTTCCTTCTACATGAGCTATCTGAGGCCTGCTGTCCAAGGTCACCAGACTAATTAGAGGCAAAAGTGGCCTTAGAACAGACCTCTTAACTTCTGCCCATCTTTCTAAAGTAGATAAAATCTCCTCTCTCCCTCCCCTGACAGCCTCTCACTTCCCAGAAATGTCTTCATCTGTTCAAAGGTCTACAGGCTAGGTGACTTATAAACAACAGGAATGTATTCCTTGTAGTTCCAGAGGCTGGGAAGTCCAAGATCAAGGTGCTAGCAGGGGTGGAGTCTGGTGAGGGCCTGCTTCCTGTCTTCTTGCTGTAACCCACATGGCAGATGGGGTGAGGGGTGTCTCTCTCTTGTCTCTTTCATAAGAGAACTAATCTCATTTATCAGAGCTCCGTGTTCTTGACCACTATCATTATCTTTCAAATGGGGGTTAAAATCTCAATATCTGAATTTGGTGGGGACACAAACATTCAGTCCTTTGGAACACTAAGCTTTCAAATCTCTCCAAAGTTTTCCTGACCCATTTTTCTAGTCCCATCTCCATGCCCAAAGTCCGTTACCCCACTGTAGCACAGCTTCCTGGCTTCCCACACCTTCTCTCACTCTGGTTGCTATCTCACGTATACCTCTCCATCACTTACATTTGTACTCCTCCTCAAGACCCAGCTTCAAGATCACTTCTTCTGTGAGCTCCCTCCTGCTTTTCTTTATTCTACCGTCACCGAAACAATCACCCCTTCTCCAAAAACCTCCCAGCGCTATGAGTTCCTACTGCACTGCACCTCATATTCTACCTTGTCCTCCTTCTCTCCTAGATTGTAAGTTCTTAACTTTTTATTCACTGGCAACACCACAGTGCCTGGTATACCCAGCTGGAGCAGGCAGGGAGAGAAGAGGTTACAGGAAACATGTGCCACCCTTCCATGTTCAACAGCATTCCCATTATCAAACAAGACTCCCAGCATCCTAACTGCCTGCCCCAATGGACCTGAGAGAAATGTATTGCTGGGAAGGGGATCTGCTATCAAACATGACTAGTATGACATCAGCTAATCAATTATGAAACATTGCTGATTGTTCCTGCAACAAGATAAAAATGCTAATTTTTTCTCAAGTCAGAAACCACAACAAAAGTTATGAACACTTTGGGCTGACATCTCCAACTGTCACACTCAGTGTCACACTGAGAGACCTTTTCCCTACTGAGTTCTTTTCATGCCACACCCATGGTGCCCAGCACAGGGTGTTTTCGTGAGATAAAATGGGTTTACAATGACTTTGGCTGGATGGGCTGCGGACAGACATGGAACTTGTCACTAAACTTCCTGACACAGGCCACAGTTACTTACTTTGCTCATTCAGTGGTAACTACTCAGAGCCTGTCACCTTGCTTTCTCTGTACCTAAGATCAATCACGGTTGTTTGTAATAGACAAAAAGCCCAGAGAAATAATAAGGTGGAAACATTTTTCTATACTATCATCTGGGAGTAATCACATGTCCTCTTGCAATCTCCACAATGCCCCTTCTCAACAGACAAATTCATAAACATTAACAGCTAGTCTGGATTATAACATTAAATGAAATATCAAGAGTTCCCAGGCAAAATTGTTGTTTACTAGTTGTCACTGGGCCACTGATAACAAATTGATAGTCACCCAGCACTCTGCATGGGCCAGAAAGAAAGACTAGATCTGCAGCTGCACAAAATGAATCTCCAAGATGCTAATCATTACAGACACATATGAGCTGCTTATGTTGGTTAAAGGGAAAAAAATCTCAACTAAAAATTACAAGCAACACATTTGGTCATAAGGTTTTCCTCATTATCTTTGTCAACTAAGGGCCACTACGTTAACAAAACTGACAGGAAGCTCACATTCTGGGGCTGTGTCTTTGCACCAACCGTGGCTCTTTCTTCCTCCACTACAACATCAGAGGCGTCCACAATGACAGACAGTAACTACCAGCTTATAAGGTCTGAGTTCAACGCATCCACCTCTCCTCCTTCTAAGTGTGATTCACCTCACAGTGCCGTATCCACCAAGGTTCGCTCACTACTAGGTGCAATCCTTTGTAATAGGAAACACACCCTTTACAATAAGAAATATGTAAATACCCACTTGAATGAGCACTGTATGTATTCATCCCAGGCTTACAGCTATTAATGTTAACATCTTAACATGCTTTTCCCAGAACTAAATAAAGCTACAAGGCTTCTGACCTATATAGGAAGGTAAAACAGCCTAAACAGCAACATGATAAACAAAACAAAGCCCTCCTACCCTGTGTGTGAATGTGTGTGTATAACAACTCACATTTATATCCATCCTTCCACACAACTGGCATAACATCCAATATGCAATGAATGCCTCAGATCTTGCAACACAGGACAAATTCAAGTCCTAATTGGTCCTCGAGTGGTTCAGAGCTTCCGTTTTCCTGAGCATTTACCCTATTAGCAGGAAGAGTTACAGGCAATGGAAAACTCAGCTCAGTTACTTAACCTCTGACCCTCAGCCTTCTCATCAGTGAAATGACAGCCTGCTCTAGATCAGTGATGCCCCACAGAAGTAATGTGAGCCATAAAAGCAATTTAAATTTTCTAGTACACACTAAAAAACATAAAAGGAAATGAGTAAAACCAATTATAATCAGAGTTTATCCAATCCATCATGGCCAAATGTTGTTATTCTAGTGTATAATTAACATTAAAAATTATTCATGACACATTTTACATCCTTTTCTCATCCAAGTGTTCCAAATGCAGCATATATTTCTAGTGGACAGCATGTCTAAGTTTGGACCAGCCACAGGAACCAGTGGGGAAGCACAGGTCTACAGCTCTGATACATTTCTTGACACTAGAAATCATTTTAATAAACAACAGATTCTGGCAAATCAAGGTGTATTTAGAAAAACAATAAAGTGCTTCCCCAGAAATTGTCTTTTTGTTCTCATTCAAAATTGTTTTTCTGTGCTCAGTGGTTCTGCTGTCTGCCTCGCAAACACAAGGACACAAGAACCAGAGTTCAATCCCCGGTGCCAAAAAACAAAAAAACAAAACAAAATTGTTTTTCTTCTCTTTTTAATTTTTTTTTTTTTTTTTTTGAGCAAGTGGAACTAGATCTGTAAACCAGCAAGGGGTTTGATCTACTACTCTTAGCCTGACCCCATTCTCACTACCATGGTCACCATTCTACAAACCTCAAGAGAGGTCAAGAACATTCAGGACAATATGTAAGTACTGAACGAATGAGACATCTTAAAAAATCATAACTAGAAAAGACAACTGGTAAAATCAGAATTCAACAGAAATGACCAAAAAATTGATGTCCATGTTGTCTTCCACATACTAAGAAAATGCTATGCAACACACATGTGCACCTGACTTGGAATCATTTCTCTAATTACTCAATATCTACTGAGGAAGATTCCCACAGCTCCTCCCACACAGTCTTGTTTATTATCCCTCGGTGATCAATGATCTGCCTCCGCCAGATGGCTGGTCTGGGTTAAGGGTACAATATGAGATCACAGAACAAAGCAAAGCTAACTTGCCTGCCCAGGAATTGAACCTGTGTCCCTGATCTCATTCACTGTAGAGCACAGTTAACCAAGCACAAATATGCATCATACATAAAGCCAGTAAAAGTCACTGAGTCTGTCACAACACACTCAGAGAGAGTAAGTCACTCAAGATGCATTAAGAACTCTACAGAGGAGAAAGAAATGTTTACCCTGACATGAACATTACACAATGTATACCTATCAACACATCACATGGTACCCCATAAACATGTACAACTTTTATGCTTTAATGTGTCATCTTAAAAATAAATTTAAAATTTTTAAAAGCTGAGAATTAATAAATATTAATTTTTTTCCAAAAAATGGAAATTCTGAATGCAATGATGATTTAGGGCACCTGGAAATCACCAGCAGCATCCCAACAGCCTTGATGCTCTGTCACAAGCTTTTCTGAACATCTGCTGGACCTCAAAGGCTTAGAACATAAAAACCTCTAGTTATGGGATTTGGAGTTGTAGTGTTTCCTCTTCCAAAAACACTGATCTTGGGACTGTGGTCTTCTTCAATTCTCCCAAGTGAGGAAACCATTAGGCCAATGACTATACAAGACAATTTCAACAGATCACATACTGAACCCCACTGGTCCTGGGCTTACAGTAAAGTTTTCAGGTAGGCCTGTCCAATCTCCCCACCCCACCTCCTGCCCCGCATCTTCCCCAGGGCCAGGCAGCCCCTTTCCCTGGTGAGAAGGTGAGGCCAGGGTCTCGCAGGTAGGGCTGTTCTCAGCTCCCCCAGCCCAACACCTTCTGAACAAAATGTCTCTCCTTTCTTGTAACTTGGACGACTCTCTCATAGCAGCTGTTCCTTGCTCTTAAATTGTGTCTTAACAACCTGTCTCTACTAAGCTACTACTAACTTCTGATATAAATATCTCTCTAAGTGTTTTGTCTTTTCCTCAAACACT
>NW_022900947.1:42292427-42293711 GCF_012274545.1 Fukomys damarensis | reverse complement strand
TCTAAGTGTTTTGTCTTTTCCTCAAACACTTAATATTTAAAGTAGCAACAATTTCAGAAGCAACTTAATTGAAATTTCTTAACTCATAAGGTATGACATTTGATAAATAATACAAATATTTGGAAGACCTAGTGAAGATTTAAAAATCCATTTGAAAGTATTTATGCTTTTCATATGTAACATTTTAAATGGTATCACCTTTCCACTGAGTTGCTAGGATATAAAAGCTTATATATATATGGTCAGTCTGTTTGGCTTTTTAAATATGCCTGATAACATGTGATTTCAATGTTGATCACATGACTATAAAAACACCACTTGGCGTGTTTTTTTTTGTTTTTTTTTTTGTACCGGGGATCGAACTCGGTTCCTTACACTTGCGAGGCAGGCCACTGAACCACTGAGCTAAATCCCCGGCCCCCACTTGGTGTTTTTATTCAGTTTCTTTTCACAAAGCTACATCAGATAATTTTTCACTTATGGATTAAGAATTTATAATCATATAAACTTCTTAAATATGTGCAGAAATCATACATCTAAACCTAAAATGTTTGCATCCATCTTCCTCAAAGCAACTAGCACAAGTAAATATCCAAAATGATTTTACTTTTAATTCTAAGAAGAAAGGGTAACAAAATGTCATGGTAACCTTGCTTCTATCTGCCTGAACACAGAAAATACAGTGATAGCGACCATTCCATACCTAGAACATTTCTTGTTGCTCAGAAAAACTGTAACAAAGCATTAAAGGGTCAAGCATTGAAGGAATAAATCAATAAAATAACCATAAAACAGTGACTTATTACAATAGTAATTGGTTTTGTTAGCTGCAAAACATTTTTTGTGGGTGAAAGATGAAATCTGATGTTCAACAATGAATCCAACTACATCTATATTCACTTAATCTAATCTTACTAGACATTGATGACCAACAAAAATACATGGATTTTTCAACCCACTTAACTCATGAAAACTGAGTTTTTGTCTAATATATCATCATAATCTACACAAATTCTGATGTTAAAATTACCAGCTTTGAAAAGGTTAACATTAAATTCAGGAAATAAAATGTTTAAATATGTGGTCTGTGATCCCAGCACTCTCAGAGGCTGAGGCAGGAAGATTACAAGTTTGAGAACAGCCTGGGCAACTTAGTGATTTACAGAGAACCTGTCTCAAAAAATTCAAAGAAGGGCTGGGGAAGTAGCTCAGGGCAAAGGCCCTGGGTTCAATCCCCAGTAGAAAAAAAAATAAAGGGCCGGGGACTTAGCTCAGGGGTGCCAC
>NW_022900947.1:42288548-42292378 GCF_012274545.1 Fukomys damarensis | reverse complement strand
AAAAAAAAAAAAAGATTAAAGCTCTATGCACATAGTACTATCCAATACTATAAGGCAAAAGCAATTTATAGATCTTTAAGCACTTGTCATTATCTTATTTATGATACACTCCTACCTATAAACAGAAATAATGTAAATTTAAATGAATCTATAAGATATTTGTGCAATCCGTGAAATTTGTCTTTTCATCATCATTTAAAATGTATTCCATGTACTATTTTTTAAAATGTATTTCCTTAAAAACTAATTCTTCCTGACAAAATTTTTAAGCAAGGAGGAAAACCCCAGAAATACCAAAGTATTAAAATCAAACTACTAAAAACATAAACATTTGTAAAGAACTTTGCGCACATGTGTGTGTGCTAATAGGATAGTTGGTGGTAGTTTCCTACAAGTACTTTGTAAAATAAACTTTTACTGCCTTGTGATTTGAGACCAATCAATATACTATAAAGTACCTTTGAGCTCTTAAGTCTTTCTTTTGTGCCTTAACAGCCAACATTCATTCATAATGAGGTCTTTTTATAGTTGCACAGCTATTTTGTGTCTCTTCTGAAGATTTATTAAATCTTTGGGCATTCAATAAAAATGACCAATTAATCGACTATCACAAAAACCTGAGAAGCTACTCCAAAATATTTACATCAAAGACCAGCTAAAGCCAGAATGAATGACCAGTCTCCTCAGTAAGCTCCCCTACTTTACTGTGTTCCAAATGAGTCCATTCAAAAGACACCAAGAAAGTATGTGCCATATAGAGTAAATTCGCTATTCTGCTATTCAAATTTATGTTAGAGAAGACATGAAATATCTTCAGAAACTACTGCCAGGGGACATCAGAGTAGAGGGTAAGGGTTAAGAGGGCAGACAAGCTTGGGCTTCACAGAGCTCGGTTTGAATCCTTACTCCATCCTTCACTGAGCTGGGGACCTTGGACAAGTTAAGAAAACCTCTTTGAGTGTTCGCTTCTATTATCAAATTGAAACACAAGGCTTCCTGGCAGTGCTGGGTGAGAACTAAGTTAGATAATGTATATAAATAGACTGCTTACTATAGGAACTTGGCCTTGATACTCAATAAATGGTCATTACAAAGAAATGTTTAAGGATATTTGTTGTTGTTGGGTTTGTGTGTGTCTTGTTTTCTGCACTGGGTATTGAATCTAGGGCCTCACACCTTGTAGGCAAGCACTCTACTATTGAGCTATGTCCCCAGCCCTTTAAGGACCTATTTTTATGTATAACTTAATATTCAAATCGCAACTGATATTGTAAACCATATGAAGGAAAACCCTAAGTTTTCAACAACAGAGTTTTCTTCATTGTACCTCACCTGATTATCCTGTACATTCGTGGTTTTTAAACTGTAGGTACTGGCACAAGAAATGTGAGATCAGTCTGTAGATCTCAACTAGCATTTTAAAAGCAATATAGAAGAAAAATAAAAGACTACATTGTACATAGGAAACCTAAGCACTGCTTCATAATTTTTTAAAATTACAAATGTATGTACATCTGTATATGCAGTGACATGTAAAATGCATCCTCTTATTCTGTCTCTAAAATAACAATTTATAACCACTGCTTTACTTTATAATAATGGGTATAAAAATGAGCTGACACTGAGTGCTCAGTTTGAGCAAGACATTGTGCTATGGACATATACACACATATTTCATCTGATCCTCACAAAAATCTTGTAAAGGAAGTACTATTATTGCTCCCATTTTACAGATGAGGAAACTGAAACTTAGATCAAATTACTTACCAAGGACAAAGTGTAGCAATTAACAAAGCCTCCGGGGCTAGCACATTTGCCCAGTCCTGTTAGTACTAGGTGGTCAAATACACCTCTCCCTTATATAAAAGTCAGCCAAAAAGTAGCCTTTTTCATGAAGCCTAATTGGGTTTAGAGTGTTATCTTGGAAAAGGCTGAATCAGATGCAAAAGCATCAGGCAAGAGATCCAGCTTCTGTCCCTGGCATCACTGCTTTAGTGGCATGGAGCTGGCAAGTCATTTAATCTCGCTGTGTCTGGATTTCCTCACCTACAAAACAGGAATGATAGTATCTTGCCCTGCCTCCCCATGGGCCATTGAGAGAAAGTATAAACACACACAAGTGAAATGCTCTACTGTCCTCCTTGGCACAGGAGAGGATCATTAAAGCCAGCTAAGGGGCCCCATTCTTCAAAGAAACACATCCATTACAATAAAAAAAAAGGGTGGTTTTCATGAGTTGTATGTGGAAACACTTCCCACAGTTCTTGGCACACAGTAGACCCTTGAGAAACGTTCATTAAATAAAAAGAAGTCAATCAGTTCCACCTGTATGACTGTTGTATGCATTTGCATTTTATTTTTCACCAGTTCATTCTTTTTACCGCTATTTATTGAACACCTGCTATGTGCCGCATTAGAAATCTGAACCACATAAAGGACTAAATCCCTTGCCCTGAAGAATTTCATATTAACTTTAATTAATTACTACAAAATTGTGGAAGAAGAAATTGTAAAATACAGCTTCATCATCTAGCGATAACAGCTTACATTATTCCAGTGCCTTCCGGTTTATGAAGGACCATATAGTGGCTTTTGTTTCTTCTATCAACAGTCTAATTATCTGCCTGACTGCACACTCGGTGCTCTATAGCTACTGCGAATTCTTGTGACTCGAAGTTTCTTAATTTGTTCGAAGTGCCTGTAAACATAAGCTTTTGAATAATATACATTTTAAATAATCAGTAGTAGAACAAAGCAATAATAGCACGATTTTCCCCTGCATATGTCCGAGTTAAAGGAATACACAATGCAATCACAAGCTTACACAGCATACTTCAAAATATTTCTTTTAAAAAAAACTGCCTTTCACATTTTTTTTTCTTTACGGGTAATTTTTATTTTAAGTATACTTAATTGGATTCTTTTGCCAAAGAATAAAATAAAGGAGGAAGCAGTGAAGGTGTCTTCCCTTTGTTGACTTTTTTAAAAAGGAGTCTAAATGGACCCTTATATTCAGATTCCTGAGTCACAAACAATGCCAAATAACTGTTAGCCATTTTATATATAATTCAACTAGGACAGGTAATTTTTACAGGGACTATTGTTTTAACTGACAACTTAATGAACTGAAAATTTGCCAAAGGATATTTACTAAGAGCCTTTCACTAAAATTACCTTATCCTTTGTATTCTAACTACTGCCTCACCACCACTGCTACCAACACACACATACACACACAGACACACACACAGACACACGCACGCACGCACTACACCAGATCAGTTTCCTGGCCATTATTCATAAAGCCATATTAAAATTTCACAACACATGGGAATAGTTACTAGGTTTCTTCCGCCCTCCCCCTCTCCGAATCAGTGTGTCTTCCAATATATATTCTCTCTTGAAATCCACAATTCACAAAATGAGTACGATGCCTCTATTCGGAGAACATCTCCTAATGCACGCGTCTGCCCTTCAGTTTACTGGTGATCACATTTAAACCACAACCCACCCACCTAGGTATCCTAGGGTTGGAAGGTCCGGTCTGGCCGGCCGGTTAGGACATCGGGAAAGCCATCGCAGCAAGTCCCGGGGACCACAGGGCGAACCCACTTCACACCCTGGCGGCGCGCGGTCCCAGGGCTCCAGCCCTTGGTAAACAGGGGAAACCCTTGTCTCGCCTCAGCCATCAAACTGGTGGCTCGTCAGAATTGGGGCCGCAAGAGTTTGTGCGAATCCGTTCGGCAGAGATTAAACAAAGCCCCGCGGCTCGGGCGAACGGGGACGAGGGCCGAGGCAGGTCGGCGTCCCGGCTGGCGGAACGCGAGGTC